>NW_010972607.1:270704-299937 GCF_000737465.1 Haliaeetus leucocephalus
ATTCTATGATTCTATGATTTAAAGTTGTCTCCTCTACCTTGCCTGTGAATGCTGTAAGTAGAAGTCTACTGCATTCTGAGTGGGAGCTCTGCAGAATATCTTTGTCAGGAGAGATTAGACCTTTTGTATGACATAACATATCAAATACAAAGAATTATGACAATTATGAATACTTAGTCTGATGTGAAAGATTCACTGTTCCAATCTTCACTCTACTTAATACCTGTTTCTGTATCTCTGTAAGCAGACTGAATGCCCACAGTCATAGTCTATATGACCCCATAGGACAGGAATAATATATTCATCATTGCAGACAGGGGATGCAGAAACATTTCTCCCTCTTGTGAAAATACAGCTTGTCCCTCACAGACTTCACAAATTCCAATCTGAATTCACAAAGAAACTCATAAATAACACATCATACTCTATCAGTAAGGAGCGAAGTTTTTTTTTTTCTTTTTCCTTTTCTTTTTCTTCTTCTTTTTCTCTTTTTCTTTTTTTGTTTCTCTTCTTCTTTTTCTTCTTCTCCTTTTCTTTTTCTCCTTTCTTTTTCTTTCTTTTCTTCTTTTTCTTCTTCTCCTTTTCTTTTTCTCCTTTCTTTTTCTCCTTTCTTTTTCTTTCTTTTCTTCTTTTTCTTCTTCTCTTCTTCTTTTCCTTTTTTCTTTTTTCTTTTTCTTTTTCTTTTTGTTTTTGTTTTTTTGTTTTTGTTTTTCTTTTTGTTTTTGTTTTTGTTTTTTGTTTTTCTTTTTATTTTTCTTTTTGTTTTTCTTTTTCTTTTCCTCTTTCTTTTTCTCTTTCTTTTTCTCTTTCTTTTTCTTTTTCTTTTTTGTCAAATAATTTGTTTTTCTAATTACTCTAATAATTATTTTTTCTTTTGTTGTTCTCATTTCTTGGATGTGCATTCTGTCTCCCAGTGCTTTTGACAAATAGTTTATAGTCAACTAGGAGAAGACTATTACTGCTTTTTGGAGGAGGAAGAAGTATCAGTGAACTGAAAAGAACTAGAAGAAGCAGCATTACAGAGGTAAGTACGTTGTAAGTGTTGAGCAGTGTGCAGACATATGGAAAAACTGCATCTGGCATTGTGACTTTAATTGCAAAAAAAGACATTAAAAAGCCAAACTTAGTGCTGGAATTTATCATGCCTAGCTCTGCCATCCATTGTGCGGATAAGTACTTTTCCTAAACTAGGCCATGATCTATTTAGTCATGATGTATTTGTCTTAGGTTAAATTCAGCTGATTGTCCCTATATGTGATATTATGTCTACCCTAATTATTTACCATCAGCAGCATAATTCATGTAGCATCTTTTGAGATCATCTGGAAAGCTCAGCACTCTCTCTGTGAGATAAGCATCTTGCCCACTCCCCTTATTTTTGTCTTTGCACATAGTTTTATCTATTTATCTTAGCACTTCTGCAACGTACTTTGAAGCATCCACTACAACCATGTCAGAGATAATCACATATTACAAAGTTCAGAAATAAAGAATGTGTTCAGCAGGGAAAATACAGCCTACAAAAGACAGAATTCTGTATGTTTTCCCCAGGGTTACAAAAGAATTTTCTCACCTTTTTTCAGGCTGTCAAGGAAAAGATAAGTAGGTAGATAAGTAAGTAGATGGACATACAGACACAAGCAAGAGGAGATCTTTCAGTAAATCAGAAAAGGAGAGAAAAAAAGGGAGAAGACATGAGTGTTCTGTAAAGATCAGTAACAATAACTAAAAGACACAAACAAGTCTAAACACTGAGCACAGTTTGATAATAATGAATAAAGAAAGAGTTACTATAACTGTTCCTATTCTAAGTACAGAGGGAAATAAATTTCCTTATAGATAATAGGATTGGGTTTTTTTCTTTCCTTTTTTCTTTTCTTCTACTAATAACATTTTGCTTATTTGTTCTCCTGGGTTTGTTTTGTTTTGTTTTGTTTTGTTTTTTCCTTCCAAGTATTTCTTCTGTTTCATTGAAACTGAATACATATTACTCTGTAGTAAATTACTCAGGTAGGAAGAGGTCAGTAAATCCTGACAGAAATGTCTCCAGACAGCTTTCTTTGATATAAGACATGTTTAATAACTAACCTAAGAAAAGATACTGGATATTTCAGTTATATGGAGATGTAAGAGGAAACACATGGGAGAGAAAATATGGGATTGCCGGTTATACATCCCAAACTGTTTCACCCATAATTATCTCACCATACATGTGATGATAAAAAATCTTGCTGAGTATAACAGTATCACAGAACAGATGAGGTTGGAAGGTACCTCTGGAGAACAATCAGTCCTGCTCAAAGCAGTGAGACGCCTAGAGCAGGCTGCCCAGGATCATGTCCATTCTCATTTTTAATATCTCCAAGGATGAAGACTCCACAACCTCTTTTGGCAAACTGTGCCTGTGTTCAGTCACCATCAGAGCAAAAAAGGGCTTCCTGATGTTCAGAGGGAACCACAAGGCTATGTTGCTTGCTCATAGCTTTTTGTCCACCAGGACCCCCAGGTCATTTTCTGCAAAGCTGCTTTCCAGTTGGGTGGTCCCCAACTTGTACTGGTGTGTGGGGTTGTTCCTCCCCAGGTGCAGGACTTTGCGCTTCTCCTTGTTGAACTTCATGAGTTTCTTGTCAGCCCATTTCTCCAACCTGTTCAGGTCCCTCTGGCTGGCAGCACAACCCTCTGGTGCATCAGCCACTCCTCCCAATTTTGTATCATCTGCAAACTTGCTGAGGGTGCAGCCTACACCATCATCCAGATCATTAATGAAAAAGTTAACAGTGTTGACCCCAGTATTGATCAGTAGGGTACATCCCTAGTGAATGGCCACCAGGTGGACTTTGTGCTGCTGACCACAACTGTTTGAGCCTGGCAGTTCAGCCAGTTTTCAGCTCACCTCACTGTCACTTGTCTAGTCTGCACTTCACCACTTTGTTATTGAAAATATTATGGGAGATTGTATCAAAAGTGTAGTATAGGTTACATTGAATTCTGCTAGTTGCTTTTATACATTTGTCTTCCTATCCACACCATGTTTTCAAGGCTGTACAGATAAGGCTGCATTTTTTCCACATGTTTATGATACACAAAAAAGGAAGTAAATCAAATAAATAAGGAGTTAGATCTTTTCAGGGCAATCAGTGTCCTCAGTTCAGGTGGGATAGAGTTAATTTTCACAGGAACCTGGAAGGGGGCACAGCCAGGACAGCTGACCTGAACTAGCCAAGGAGCTATTCCATACCATGTGACATCATGCTCAGTATATAAGTGGGGAGCAGGTTGGGGGTGCGCTTGCTCTGTGGGAAGTGGGGACCGTCTGGTTCCGGGTGGTGAGCAGTTGCACTGTGCATGACTCGTTTTGTATATTCTTTTATTAGTATTGTTGTTGTTTGTCATGGTTTAACCCCAGCCAGCAACTAAGCACCACGCAGCCGCTCACTCACTCCCCCCCATCCAGTGGGATGGGGGAGAAAATTGGGAAAAGAAGTAAAACTCCTGGGTTGAGATAAGAACGGTTTAATAGAACAGAAAAGAAGAAACTAATAATGATAATGATAACACTAATAAAATGACAACAGTAGTAAGAAAAGGATTGGAATGTACAAATGATGCGCAGGGCAATTGCTCACCACCCGCCGACCAACACCCAGCCAGTCCCTGAGCGGCGATTCCCTGCCCCCCTTCCCATTTCCTAAACTAGATGGGACGTCACATGGTATGGAATACACTGTTGGCCAGTTTGGGTCAGGTGCCCTGGCTGGGCATGAGAAGCTGAAAAATCCTTGACTGTAGTCTAAACACTACTGAGCAACAACTGAAAACATTAGTGTTATCAACATTCTTCACATACTGAACTCAATACATAGCACTGTACCAGCTACTAGGAAGACAGTTAACTCTATCCCACCTGAAACCAGGACATTGTTGTAACTTCTCTGTGTTGTCCCAATAAATTGTCCTTACCTCAATCCACAAGGTTCCATTTGTTTTCTTTTCTCCTTTCTGATTCTCCTCCCCACCCCACTGGAGGGGGGCAGGGAGGAGTGACTGAGTGGCTGTGTGGTCCTTTGTTGCCAGCTGGGCTGAAACTATGATACACAGAAATAAGATTCTTACTTAAGATTTATTGGTTTTATGTAGAGAAAATCTCTTCTGCCATAAAATCTCATTATTGTTTAGTACAACTTTTGAGGATAAAATATGGCTTCAGATCCTGTAACACAGAAATAAAAGTTATTTAAAAAAATGTATCACCCCCCGCCCCAAAAAAACCCAAACAACCCAAACCCAAACCACTACAGTATTTTTTTAATATTGTTTCAATATGCAAAATTTTTCTTGGACCCAGCTCTGTTAAGTGTTCCATCTATTCCATCTATGACAAAGTTCCTATAATAAAACAAAGAAATAAACAAACAAACAAAACCCAAAACCTCTATCAAAGTCTTTATTTTTGAAACCTGAAAATTATCCCTTTGAGGTGAAACAAACAAACAGAGAAAACCCATTAAATGAAGTGTTGTTTATGTCTGTATGGAAGGCAGACAACATGATATCATTTTGATCAACATGGTGCTTATGAAAGGTGCCCTTAAGACCTCTGGAGACCAGAATTTCTTTTTATCTACATAAGCAACTCAGTGAAAATGAAGCATGTTTTCCCATGTTGTCTGCCTACAGGTCTCAACTCTGATATGCCATACTTGCAGGTGTGGCTCATTTAACCCCCAAGAAAAAAACCTTAACAAAAAAAGTTTTTTGTGTGGATCACTTTTATGATGTATAAGTCAATAACATTTCATATAGACCAGCAGTCATCTTAATTACTTTTAGCTTGTATAAACCTCAGCTGAATTTGAACTAGTGACCTGCAGATGAAAGGCTTAGCATAATGTTACTGACCTCTTTCTATCCTTTGCCTCAGCTTGCTACTGGTGTTGCTCTGAGCCTGTAGGAAATGTTTTTATGAGTTTGGAAAGCTGGTGGGTGTCAGAGCCAAAGTAAGTCTGTATTTCTGCAATACATGTGTAACAGGTGGTGCTCATGCTCTTGCAGTAAGAAATGTTAACATAAAGAAATCTTTCTATCACATTAGATGAAAAATAACATTCAGCACATCCAAAGTATTCATTTCCACCTAGCAGTCACTCCTGCAAGTCAGCAACACATGTCAGTTTGGCACCTTCTAAAATGAACAGATATCCAACCTTCATTGTTTTTTTCTGTTCTAAAATGAAAACGGAATTCTTCTTCCAAGTATTTTTCCTTAAAGAATATTCTAAATTTCTGTCAGTTCCTCTGCTAGCTTGACAATACAAAATCAACTTCTGCTGTCCTTTCGTGCACGCACTAACTCATTGTGTGCTTGGGAATATCATGGTTGTATACCTGCTGTAGTGTCACAGACTGAATATATGCTAAAAGGGAGAATGCCTTTAGCTAAGGATAGATGAGATTTCTCTATATGACTTAAAATCAGGACCTGAGCTATCATGGATTCCTCTGGAGATTCAACAGCCAAAACCACAAAGCTTTCAGGTTTCGCTGACTTCTGAGTGCTATCTTACAATTTATAGCACTCAGACATAACTGATTTGAGGTCCAATATGCTATTAATAATTCTGCATGTTAGACATCTGCCCACACAAATATCATGAGCTGTAGCCTATGCATTCACACTTAGTGAAAGACTTGATTGTGACCAGATGGTACTTCAAAAGTTTGGGGCATCTCTAAAATAACTGAGGATGCTGGTGGAGGGTTGTTTTCCTGTTACTGCTCATGGACGATAACACGTTAAGGCTTTCAAACACCTGCTGTTTGTTTCACAGTTTTCAAAATAGCTGACAAAATAAGCAAGATCCTTATTTTATGGTTTCATTATGAGTAGTCTTTTGCAAAATGCAATTCAGTATGATTTTAATTTTCCAGCACCCAAAGTGAAGTTTCATAGCAAGCTTCAATTGCTGCAGCAGTTAGCAGGATGGAGAGTAATTTTCTTTTCTCCTTTTTTTTTTTTTTTAGTTAAGAAATTAAAGATTTTGATTTGTCAGCATTGTCAGGTATATTTTCCCCAGATCTTCCCATTTGTCCGTGATCAACCTGCTGACTCAAGGAATGCAGAAGGGTGTTACTCACTTTTTTTCTGATTAACCTGGGTTCAGTTATAAATTCAACTACTTCTTTCATCTCTGATCTTTTCCTGCAGTATAATGCTAACTTGTCATTCAATCAGAAGTCTTAATTGCTAATCAATTATTCATCATGTGATTGCAAGTCTCCACAAATTCTTCTAAGGCTCATGTTTTGCCATGCTACAGGCAGCTACTGAGAAGAGAATAATGACACTACATAAGCACTCTCTCAAAGTAACTGTTTTGCCCACATTTCAGTCAGATCATTTTGGGAACCAAAAGTGTTTTGATCAAGTTTGTCAATTCTCCTTTGATTTTGATTTTGGAAACTTTTGCATTACAGCTTCATAAGATCTAATAGCTGAGAGACAGTTCAGTTCATTTAAAAGCTACACCATGCTGCATGTCAACAACCATACTATTTTCCATTTCAGTGACAGGGCCCCAGGTTTCATGTCTCTTCAGCTCTATGTATAGCATTCTTCTGGGGAGAATAGACAGTGGTTTTCCTAACTGGAAGCTAAGTCCTCAGTGATAGTCTGAGCAGTTGATACTTCATTTAACTTCTTTTAAGGTGGCTTTGAATACAGGAAAGCAGAGACACTGCAAGTTAAAGCTGAAGATGAAATGAATGACTGCAGTGCCAGCAGTGTCCAGGTTTCTTGTTCTGCAAGAAGTTCTAAAATATCACAGTTATCTATGTTTTAAAAGGCAATTGGAAAAGACAGGTATTTCTCTTTTCCCATATTTTGAGGACAATTCAATGGACATTCTAAGTTCTATATTTACAAAAGTACTTTTTTTTTAAAATTAAATATTGGAAAAAAATATCATTTTGGAAGGCAAATGAAAGTATTCTCTTTCCAAAAACCCATGAGCAATTCCAGGCAGCTTTATCAAAATGCCATGTTCCATGTTTTTCCAAACAGATGTGACTCCAAACGACATGTTTCTACAAAACATCTTTATTTTCCCAAAGGTGGCAGAGGGGAAGTGTATTTCTGAACTAGCTTGACTTAACACTACAAATCAACTGGATCTCTACTGCATGCAAAAATAGAATTGAAAAGAACTAGTTGGGCCCCTGTGCCCTGTCCTGATGACTCCAGCCAGCCTTATGAAGGCCTTTCAGTGTAGCAGAGTTAAGAAAATATCTATTGCAAGTAGTACTTATGTGTAATGGGGGATCAAGAATATTGTTTTGCTCCTTCACGTGCAAAAAAAAGTTGGGTGTTGATGATTACCTTGAGATGGGATATATATATATATATACTTGATGTGATATATATATACATATCTCACTGAGGACAGCCGTAAAAAGATGGGTTTTAGGTTAAGAAAACCTGGTTTAGTTGTGTCCTGGTTTATACGTTTCATTGAATTGGATAGTTCAATGTAGAGCAGTAACTAGAGAAAATGAAAAACAAAAACCATTCTATGTGGGGAATCTGATGTGCAGCTGCTTTATGTCAGTAGCATGAAGGTCAGCACCATAGAAAAGAAACTTAAGGTGTCATTCATTTAGCTGCACAGAATAGAAATTTTATTTATTTATTTATTTAACACACAGTTAAATTGAATGTCTGCAGATTTGTTGACCCTTCCTGAAGAGTAGAAACTACAACCTTAGCCATTTTTTGTAAGACAGAGGACTATTACTGTATATAAAAAAAAAAAAAAAAAAATATATTATATGAACTGAAAGATCCAAATGGTATAGATTTCACACACACAATTTAAATGACAGTAGCAGTTGCCATGCTTTTCTTAAAAGGAAGTTAAATGCATTATTTTCCTGGTTTTCATTATTTCCACAATGAAATCCCTATATCTGTGAATTTTTCTAGCTAAAAGAGTAAATATTTCACTCCTTTAATCATAATCTGTTGTGACTGGGTTAAACTGGAAAATTGTGTATTTGGGGGGAAGGTGTAAACTGGAAGTTGGCCAAGTTGTTATAGGCTGGAACATCCTTACAGGCTGGGTATGGGCCTGAAGAATCTTTCTGTCTGCAAAGTTGTATTTAAAAGAGAATTCCACCATTTTTTTTAAAAAGATTTCTTAATGCATAGTCCTTTAGTGACAATAAAAGCAGTTGAATTGTATATTTGATCTGGTCTTGAGCTGAACATGATCTGTAGGACCTTAACATTTTTAATAGTTGTTATAGTGCTTGTCTTAAAGAGGTATTCTGCTTGACAAAGTCCAATTGGTCTTTACGAACAGTATGTTCCTATCATCATTTCTCATTCTAGGCATCACTGCCTATAAGTACTTTTATGAGTAGACCAGTTCATGTTTTCTTAACCTTTTAGTTTCTGACATTATTATTCCAACTCTTTCAATGTACATGAGAAAAAAGAAATGAGGAAGAGTGGACAGATGCCAGAAGAGCGCTGAAAATAACAGCAAACATAATATCCTTCAGAATAAAGAAAGGCCCTACCACACATAAGCCATCCAAGGGTCTGTATTTAAACCCAGATGATGCTTTGAATTGAGCAAGATGATGCTCTAAACTAAGCAAGAATTTCTCCGTCCCAGCTTGGGGGAAAAAAAAAAAATCGGCATTATATAATGGGAAACTGCATTTAAGACGTGTTCACCATAGTGGAACAGGAAGAGGCACTTAATGACAGTGGAGTGGAAAATAAAAGGCAGATAAGTGTTGTGGACCAGGCAATATGACAAGACAAGGATGGGCTGTGTAAGCAAAAAGCTTAAACAAAAGTTCTGAAAACCATCAAAACAAAATGTGCAGTTTACTTTCTTCCTGAAACTTTCTTCAGTTTAAAAAATCCAAACCAACAAAAACCCCAAAACAACATTGTGAGGTGTTTTTTTAGAGTTTTAATTTCTAAGTTTTATTTGACCAAATTTCAGTCTAAATTCTATTCTAGTGGTAGGATTTCTTTATCATATATAGTATATATTTGGGGAGAGAAAAAAAAAAACAAACCAAACCTTAGTGGCTAGGGAAATGGTGGAATTGAAAATGTTAAAGATGTTTCATATCTGAGCTCTGTCATTGGAAGTCGAACCTGATACAATGGCTGGTGAAACCTATTGCTATGCTGGTACTAGAAGTTATTTTTTAATTCAGAGGAGTGATGGCTTCTCCACAGAAAGAAGATAATAATTCTTAACCTTTAGCTCCCTTCCTGTGTCTCTCTTCTTCCATCAGTGGGAAGATAGATGACAATGATAACTCCATTGCTTTCTCATGTGCTATGTTGGGCACAGATGCTTGATTAGTTTTGCTTTTGACCTAATGCCCACTAAAAATGAAGATAAAATTGAGTTCAAACTTGTGTTTCAGAGGTCAAAGACCAGAACTTTCCCTACTAACTACTCAGTCCATTGTTTTTCTACCACAGGAGAAAAACTGACTGCACTACTTGGTTACAGAACATTTAGGCAATTTTTATAGTAAGTACAACTGTACAAAAAAGTTGAGGGCTCTCAGCCTGCAGAATGACACTGCATTTTTGGGGACCATTACTAAGGGCTATTTCTAGTTTTAATATTCATTAACAAATATTAGGACAGCACTAAGTATTGGAATGAAGAAAAGTACAAAATTGGTAGCATTTTCTAGGAAAAAAAAAATCTGTTGTACAGATAAGCACGTTGTTAGTCTTATATGCATCAATGTAAAACTTTGGTTTACATGACCAAGCCTGGGGAGAGAGCTCATTGTAGAAAATTTACAAATAAATTTTTTTCAGCACTGGTATAAGAACTTATAAGAAACCTTATTATATGTATTTATAACATTTCCATCAGTTAAGTACCTGGACGTATTTTCCACAGTTTACATTTAGGCAACATAATTTTGCAGGAATGAAGATTAAATACCACATAACATCTTAGCTTCAAAAGAACAAAGATGAGAAGGAAAGTCTTAGTGCTAGGATACTGAAGCTTGAAATTACTAAGAAAAATGGTGTTCAGAGATGTTATAAAATTATTACAGTATTTAGACCTGGATTCTGAGATACTTCCAATTGGAACAAATTCATCCTGCAATGCTGAAGTAGTTTACCTCAGCTCATTTTTAGACAGTTGACTTTACACATGAAAAAGAGAAAGACTTAGAAAGGGAGACAAGATTTGTCTTGTAGGTAGTTAAAAACTGTTTTTTTTCTATATAGCTTGTACTACTACAGCACGTGGATGGAAGTACTGTGATTTCCTTGATGAACTCTGCTTATAAAACTGAAAGGTATGCTGTGGAAGGAAACAGAGAAAAATTAGGAAAAAGTCTTCATAAATACTTTTATAAAAATTCAATTTTCTTCTGATAGTGTAAAACTGAATTAGAAAAAAAGAAGTATACTTAAAGAATTATCTGCTGTGAATCATTGAAATCTCTAATACTGATTAGCTGTATAGAAAGTCCTACCTGAAAGTAAAACCAGAATGTATGTAATACAGCTAGAAACAGAAAATTCTTTCGGAAAAATAACACTAAAAGAACCAGTTAGAGAAAACTTTCACACTCTAGAATTATACCTCATTATGTGAGTGACTGAGCAATCAGTCAGAAATGGAAGCGGATAATGGAATCATCACTAGTTCCTGAGTCTTCCTGAAATTTGCCCTTCAGCAACCCCTCTGTCTTACTCAGAAAGGGCCTGAAGGATTAGCTTTCAAGCAGATCTATATCTTTCCCAGGCAATCAGAAAGCAAGCACAAACTTGTATGTAGAAGCAGTGAAAAACAAACATAAAGCTGTTTGTTAACGGCACAAAGGTGACAGAGTAGCTTATACACATTCACATAGGTGTCCAACTAGGACAACAGTAGAAATGTGTCCTGTAAAAAGGCACAGCTAGATTATGGGATTGTGAAGAAGCCACTCCAGACAGCCTTCCAGCTGAAATGAGCATGGCTATTTAGAAGCATATTTAGCAACCTCTGCAAGGTCTGGCAGTTTGTACAAATACTGTGTCATGCTGATGGAGAAGAATAAACTTGACCTTTTTGTCCACTGAAGTGCCCAGATTCATACCATCATATCTAAAACAAAGAGGGGTTTAAAACTGTTAAATTAGTCAGGTCTCACAGCCATCTCTTCGAGAAGAGAATCCGGAAGGTTGCATAAGAGTTATTGTCTGTCAAGAAATTTGTTTCTTCACAGAGCACCAGAACTCATTTTTGATTCCCAGGAAATGTGTCTTTTTTGTGTAAGGACAGCACCCATACTAATAATGGTATTTTGGATTCCAAAGTGCTGTTTTGACTTTCCTAAGAGACTTGATTTAACTGATAGGTTAAGTAAGAATCGTTATAAGCCATGGCATAAATTAAATCTCTGTGGTGTAAATTAAAATCTCCCCATGCAGGAAAAATTTGGCTCCACAATTATATGCTTCCTAGAACTAATGGGGTGATTAAGGATGGGTAACTGTTAACCAAAAGTTTGTTTTGCTTTGTTTTGTTTTTTTTAATATGTGTATATGCTTTTCAATCAGGGCTCACAAAGGCAAATTCAAACACATCCTTCAGCAAGAATTTTTTTTGTTCTGCTTAAGTAGATCTAATCTCACTGGACTTTGAAATAAAAAAGATAATAATTTTTTTCATTGTAATACCAGAATGTCCAACTCATTAAAAACTACATGACAGGACATTAAAAAAAAAAAAAGAATTCATGCATATGGCTTTCAGTGGATGAAATTAGATTAATATTTTACATTATCTAAAAAGGTGACATTTTTGTACATGGCTTTATAAAATAACCTAATATAATTTTCTGACTTGCTGATGAAAATTGTTACTGAATCCAGTTTCATGAAATGGCATGCATTTAGCTACTTTCCACTTTTCAACTAAAAACAATCACACTGATGGAATATCCACTTCAATAGTTCCCCGAGCAGTTTCAAATTATTTTTCTTGGCTAATCATGAAGCAAAATCCATTCAAGATTAGGAAATGCCAAACCTAGAACTAAGAGGTTTGTAATGCCAATGTACCTTAACAGGAAATAAAAAACGGTCTTTCTCAAGAAGAATATTTTCATGCAAAGTTGGCAATATCATAAATGCTTTTGTTGTATTTTAAAATGTTTAATTGACAGAAGCAAAAGTAATCCCAAGCCAAGCAACTTTCCTGAAGGAGATACTGTTAAGAAAGAAATCTGGAGAGAGAGGTGATATGTGGTACACAGTGTAATTGGTATCTCATTATAGCTCAGTGGTTGCAGCCTGAGAAGCTGGATCAGACTACAGGTGGGGTTTGCTTCCTAGAGGCCTACTAAGGAAATGGAAGAAAAATATATACATATCTATCCCTCTGTGTCACTCAAGGTGCACGTCGGGCCAGGGGAGGAGAGAGGAGAAATATTTCTCCTGTGGATTCTGGATCATTTGGCATATCCTTGCCCTATATCACAGGAGAATCTTACTATGATAGAAGCCCTGTTTTCCTTTCTTAATGTCTGTGATATTTGCTGTGGTGGCTTCTGGGACAGGATGGCTTTAACCAATAACCAATAACCAACATGGAAATCAGAAAGGATTATTTTCTTCCTATGATACTCATCAGGCAGGACCCAAAAGTCATTTTTGGTTCCACAGAGCATAATGAAGGCACAGCTGAGCTAAAAGGAATAAGAATAGATTTAGGAGGTAATGAAGAAATTGTCGCTGTTATGCAGTGAGGAATAAGATTCAGCTTGAGGAGTCAGAACATCTGTAAAATTTTTGGAATAAGACAAAGACAGGACTAACGTCTTTCAACTTAAGATCCTTCCTTGTAAGGTTTGCTGGTCCTGTGGGGGAAAAACCAATAAGCTTAAATGATTGCAGTCCTGGAAGCAGGCTGCAGAGTACATCTACAAGAAAAGGCATCTCAGCTCACTAGTGCTGTTGCCTAATGAACAATAAATGTTTTTTTTTTAACCTGTCACTTCTCTCCCCCACAGAGTTTCCCTCCTCCATAGGGTTTCATCTACAGCTCAGCTCTGGTACTGTACAACTACATAACCTTGGCTCAGACCTCTAAAGATGTTGCTAAGTTACAAGGAAGTGCTGTGAGAAAATTCATAGATCTGTGCAAGGTAAGAAAGGCAGAACTGCAGGCAGAGGTAAGATTGCTGAAACAGGGATAGTCAGCAACTCAAGGATTCAAGAGGAAAAACATTCCCATGGTAAGTTAGAAAATCCTAGGGCAAAAACCAAGGTGCCAACAGACAGCAACCACCAACATCAAACTTGTGTTCAGAAGCAGTGGAAACTGTGCCTTCCCCTTCCAACTCAAAGCTTCATGGCCAGTGGGGGTGTTGGTCATGCGAATACCTAGCCCAGAAGCTTGTTTCTCCTTATTATCTCTTGTGCATGACATATTGTTTCTCTACTGGTCATAGCAAAAACTGCCCTAAAAATAATGTGGAGAGGGGTGGGTAGGTGGGTGACATCTCTACAGTTGGCTAAATTATAAGAGCTGCAGTCAGGTTCGTAAGTCTATCCCTCTGCCTATTCTTCATTCATCCACATGTTCTAATTACATCTGGAATCCAGCTCTAAACTGTGCTCCAAATCCCAAAATACTTCTGATTTTTTTTATCCTATATGACAATAGCTTTAAAAATACAGTTAATGTTTTCACTGGTTAGTAAAAATGCCATCAATGCATAAAAGGGACAGATGCTGTGTCCTCCACATTTCCAGAGTCTTACATTCCAGTTTCAAAACACCTTCAGTAAGATAAGCAAATAAAGTGTGGCAATAAGTCACAAAATCCACAGCTACAAGCTGACAAAACCTTTGGATTCTTTATGCCAATTTTCTACGCTTTCTATAAGCCTTAGATTAGACTTAGGTTAGTGAAATTAGTTAAACCATATTTAGATTTTCTGCTTACTTATAATTATTAATTTCCGGGTTTTTTGTTTGCAAATATTTGTATGTGGTCACATTACTAAGAAAAGATTAGAATATGCTCTACTAAAAAAAAAAAAAAAGTTAAACCTCATGTTACATACTAGATACAACCAACTATGGAGCTCCAGTACTTATTTTTCCAAATAGTCACAAAAGGCAAAGTTTATAGCAAAACTCTTTATTCAAATGAACTTGGATGTTAACAGTTACTAAATCTGAGTATGGCAAATTAATTTTACCATTTCAATAGCAGGGAAAGGTAACTTAAAATAGAACAATGTGCCCAGTTATAATTTTATCCATAAACATATTTTTCAACAAAAGGAAATACATTTTTAAGCAAAAAATATTTTAAAATGAAACTACCAAATAATTCTGTTTTCTGAAGAATACACTTTGTTATAAATTTCACTTAAGGCAGGAGGAAATCATAACTCTAGCAATGGCATTAAATGCCTAACTAGTTTTGGTGTATAGTTAGAAGTCATGTCTCCTTTTATAGTCAAAGAACAAAGAGGGATTCCTTCACAGCAGGAGCCTCAATTAGGAGTTTCTGATTTTTTCACTGGAGCAGCTTATGTATCTTCACTGAATGCAGGGGTAGCCCAGGGAATATAAGGTAATATAAGTTTATTGGATATATGATTTAAGAAACTTAAGTTATATGGTGTGAATATCCTTCACTCTTTCAATTATTTGTTTTTAGATAAAGTATAATTGTCATCAAATTACTAGGCAAGGAACTCTATGCAATCAAGCAGACAATGCAGGAATAAATAATGTATCTTGGCAGAGCTGAGGACTAACTTAGTAATGTTAACAAAGGAATCTAAATCATAATACTAACAGTATGTTTAGAGTGCTCTCTTGCAAAAAAAAAGGAGGTATTTGAAGTAACTAAAGACTAACAAATAATATATTTTTATGTAAGACTATTTATTCTTACAATTTCTGACAAATGTCTGATTATTACAAGTACATTTTGGAGTAACCAAAAGCTTCTTCCAGTGACTTTCTTAAGAATAACATTCACATCTTTAATATCTATTTGTCATTCACAAACATTAATTGATTCTTCTTTATAAATATTTTGGAGGGGGTTCTATCATCAGGAAAGTTTGTCACTTTTGCTGTAGGTTATTCAGGTAGGAGGATATTCAGTCTGGCAATTCTAATGGGGATTAAAAAGAGCAAGTGATGAATTTTTTTTTAACACTTCCGTATTCATCTTAAATTATAGTTACTGGGTTGTATTCCGCAGAATAGATTAAAACAATTAAACAAATCAAGCATAAAAGAAAGAACAGGCAAAAAATACAAGCTGCTTTTGTAACCCTGAAATTCACAGGGATTATCAAAACTACCTAAAATCCCCAAGCTACCTCAGACCACTCCTTCACACAAATTCCGAAGAAGAATTTACAAGTAAGGGACAGAAAGGAACACACTGAAGATTTTACAGAAAATGCCTGGCCATGGAACTAATTGTGTAAATTAACAAAATCAGCTGAAACTCTTCCATTGGTGGTATACTGCTGAAGTAATGTCACACAAGGTAGTCTCTCATAGCCAGACTCCAAACCACAGAATTGTGGATCTCAAGAGCTTAATTCCATGTGGCCTTGACAGGGAAAACAGCTGGGATGTGGACTCCTCTGTAGCAGCTTGGTGTCAGAAGTAGGTAGCATTCAGTGGTTGCTTCAGCTCTCAGGGTTTCAGCTCTTCTTTCTCAATACCATCTGCATGAGAACCCTGCTGCAGCAAAGTCAGCATTTTCAAAGGCAATAGTGACTTTACCAATGGTACCAGAAATAAGCTTTTTTATCTAGAGTTGCAATCACAATGTCCTAGCTGTTGATTTGGTTGTTGGTAAACCGCTGTCATGGAAGGAATGATGCACTTGACTTGTAAGAGAGAAATAGCAATATGTTTATTGCTGTAAAACAGTGATTTAATAAAGTTTGATAATAAATACAACAGTGGCTTAACAAGATTCAATGTCAAGGTTCACTTGATATTTGCTGCGTAGAGGACAAGATCAGACAAAACTGAGCCATGAGGTTCAGAAAGGACCCCCTTGCATTCCAAACTCCTTCTCAGAGGGGAGTCTAGGTGCAGCTGGATCCACCCCTAGTCCCATACTTGGTCAACGGTTTATGTCTAAAGGATTATATATGTGCAATTAATTCTTTATATCACTTAGCTAAGATTTCAAAGTTTAACAGGCTGTTAATCACTTACCAAGAATCTGTTGTGGCAAGGAATCTCTGAAACTCAAGGAGCAACCTTGAGAGGTGTCCTACTCAAGGGAAGATCCTGGTATGTAGCCTGCTGCCATGTGGGAGAGCTCAATGGGCCCTGGGCTGTCCTGTCTTATGGAGTAAGATAATTGCATACTGACTACAGATGTTAGCTTCTTCCAAATTTGGCTTTAGTCAGACATTGACCAACACTGTGGTTAGGTGGGTGCACTGTTCAAATTAGCCATTGTCTATTGTGTTGTTATCTGTCTCCCCAAAATCTACTTTGAGCAGGATGCAGCCATCATGACCAGATGCATCCATTACAACCACCACTGGTGGTTATCACATCAGCAGGGTTACAGGAAATACAGGTCAGGTTGGGGGCGGGGGAGCATAACTCCACACCCATATCAATGAATGGTAGGCACTTCAATGATTCAGCAGATGAAAATCCTAGATGATACTGGACACTTCATCCAAATGCCACCAATAGTACTACCTTTAATTTTTCTACATCCTAATTGGCTGATTATAAGCAAGAGGCTGATTTTTAACAAAAATTTTACTTAATCCATCCATTCCATCCACTCTGAGATAAAATGAGCCATGCCAGGTGGGAGTGAAGTACAACATTAAATAAAAGAAGAAAGAAACAATATTATCTAGTAATAGATCACTTGACAGTGTGAGCTTAAACAACCAAATTAAGTGAAAACAAGATTTGGGAAACCAACTGCTACAAAAAACTTCCTTGCCAAACACAAAGTAGAACATTTAGCCTCTACCATAGCCATTGCTGTTGACTCACATTTTTAGAATAGCTTGCTTGGCTTATACATCACAATTTCTCCTAAGGTCCTTTTTATCAGGTAGTTCTGCATCGCTGTGTGTGAATGAGTAAATTGGATTTTGTAAAGACAAAGCATTTAAGAAGAAAATCATGTCACAAATAGCCTGGAAATCATGGGTTGTCTTAGTTTCCTTTTTTAGAAATGTTGTATGTGAACATTCTGCAACTCCAATGCATAAAGTCTTCAAAGGACCTTCATTAGGAATGCATCAAATAGATTAGTAGCCCTGCATGAGACTAAATGGTATTCAAAACAAAGATCCATTAAGATCGTAAAGGATACAGACACATTATTTAACTTTTCTTCATCTGTACTTTGGATTGCATCATTACAATGTTCTACGATATCTGAAAAAGGAATGACCTGTTATGACTCTGAAATCAAGGTGAAGTAAAACTATGGGCAATCTGAAGAATAATTTCATTGGCAGAGTGCTAAGCCTTTCATTGTTTGTACTGAGAGATTTACAAAGGTTATTGATCATTTTAATGACTTTTTGCTGTGGTATTTCCCCAGATAAAAGAGAGAAATATTTGAAAGAGGAAGGAAGGGAGACAAGAAAGTATCCATTCATTAATGTTGCAGATGCTTAGCACAGACATGATTATATGCAGAGATGGTACATATGTCTAATAAAGATGAAAAGTATGTAAACACGCTGGGTAAAGGAACCAGAAGATTTTTGAAATTGTCTATCTTATATGTTTTACTGGGAGATGAGAATTGTATAAAAAAATAATGTACAATGATGCAAGGCTTTTGCCTTTTCTTTCCTTCCTACATTAAGAATTCAAAACAAATATTTATTTTTGTTACAACTTGAATAGTAACATTAAGGAAAAGATGGAAAATCAATGAAACATTGTGAGATGATGCCTTGTAAGAAGGTAGTCCTTAAGGAAAACCAGAACTCTAACAATATTATTGGTTTATTAACAAGAACCATCAAGTAAGTCTGAATAAAACACTTCTTTCTGATCAGGAATCTGATTTAACCCAAGATCAGTGATTGGATTATTTATAAAATATAGCACCATGTACTACTGTATCTGAGATTAAAGAAATTAATTAATTTCTTGTGTAAATGGCAGCATGTATGTGTTCTTAAAGATGTTCTGTTCCATGTTTGAGTGATAATAAATGGAGTGCATAAAGGTAAGAAAGATTAACATCTTAAAATTCGCTTACTTAATTTGCTCATTTAGTAGCAGTATAAAGTTTTTTGTGCTATGCATTACAATATAAAATATAAAATTCTTATTTAAGGCAGGAATTATGCAAAAACGCAAGTATCTGATGTAGCCCACAATTATCTGTTTATTCCTACTGGGTGTTGAATTGTGTGTATGCAGTAGTGTATGTACTGTGCATTTGGAACACCAGAGTTTATCTTGTTAGGAAAGTTTATCAATTTACCATATTGTCAGGGAATGGAAATAAATTGACCTTTTTTTCCTTTCTTTTTTCTTTTTCAATAATAAGTCAAAGTTTCTTATACATCAGCTTGCAACTGAGACCAATTTAACACTGTTCTTTGTGACTCCCCTATGTCTCAGCTGGTAGGATTGCTGCCTAGGTAGTCCAAGGGTCCTAAGTCTTGTCTCAGCTGTGGGAACACTATGCACAAGCTCACAATGTGGTCCCAGTGAAGGATTCTGGTGGGTAATCAAATTAGTTGATCATGTGGCAGATACAATGGAACTGTTATCAGTTTAGACTCTGACACCCTGCATGAAGATTGAAAAGCTGAGAGAAACAATTACCATATCTTGTTTCTGACAAATTGAAACTAGAATTTCTTTTTCTTCCCTCAGGAATAAGTTCAGCCTGAAAAATAGAAGCCTACTAGTTTTGCCTGTTTAAAAATAACAAAGGCCAGATAACACTTCAGCCAACTAGTTTGGCTAGCAATTTCTAAATTAATGTCTTGGACCTTGCACTTGGCCTTGTTGAACTTCATGAGGTTCACACGGGCCCACCTCTCAAGCCTGTCAAGGTCCTTCTGGATGGCTTTCCTTCCTTCTACCAAATCAACTGCACCACTCAACTTGGTATGGGCTGCAAACTTGCTGAGGGTGCACTCAATCCCATTGTCCTGGGTGCTGGTACAGACCATGGAGGGACATCACTTGTTACTGTTTTACACTTGGACTTTGAGGCATTGACTCTTTGGACACAGCCATCCATCTAATTCCTTATTCATCTAACAGTCTGTGTGTCAAACCCATATTTCTCCAATTTAGAGATAAGAATATTGTGGGGTACTGTATGAAAGGCCTTACAGAAATCCAGGTAGATGACATCTGTAGCTCTTCACTTGTCCTCTGATGCAATCTCTCCATTGTAGAAGGCCACTATATTAGTCAGGCATGATTTGCCATTGGCGAAGTCGTGTTGGTGGTCCCTAATCACCCACCTGTCTTCCTTATGCTTCAACTTAACTTCTAGGAGGATCTGTTCCATAATCTTACAAGAAAAGGAGATGAGGCTGACTGGTTAGTAGTTTCTCAGCTCCTCATTTCTACCCGTTTTAAAAATGGGTGTGAAATTCCCTTTTCTTCAGTCACTGGGGACTTCAACTGACAGCCACAACTTTTGAAAAGTCATCAAAGGTGTGCCAAATAAAATACTAAGATTAAACACTTTTAAGTGCTTAACCAGATAAAAATGACTAGCTGTGTGTTGAACTTCATATGCAAAGAAATATTTCTTTTTAATTTCTCGCTCATGCACACTTCTTGTGAATATTTTCCTGACCACAGTCTTCAAATTAATTGAAAAATGCCACTCACAGACATGGACAAAATTAGATTTGAAAAGCAGTGTTATATTTTATGCATCTATACAATGATTCCAAAAAGTGTTGGATCTCTTCTGTTTTCATTTTAATTCATCTTTAATGGAAAAAAAATGTACACGCTGGGCTTTACTCCTCTTTGGGATAAGGCAAGCAAAATCACTGGAGTGACACCAGGGACTAATTGGCCTCCCCTCACACCTACAAACCCTATAAATGAGTGAAAGACAACTGCACTTTGGAGAACTAACAAGTCCTTATAAGTGAATAAAAAGATGTGATGAAATCAGCTTCTCACTGAGAAGCCTCTCAAGGCGAGATAGCCTTAAGGCTGATGTCAGTCATTCTTCAGAGCTATCAACATCATTCACTTTTTCAAATTTAGACCTCTTTTCTCTCTCTCTTTAACATACTTTAACCTCCTCTTAGAATTAATACAACCAGGTGTTACTACAATGTGGCATGTTGGAAAGGTATATTGAAAAAGAAAAAAATTGACATTCCATGTGAGAGATTTTGTATTTTCCTATTTTATTTAGAAAAGTGAAAAAAAAAAAAAAAGAAACCACAAAAGGTCTGACTAAAAAGAAACTGAACAGAACACCCAAAAAGAGGAGAAACAGCCCCTGCCAACAGGCTTAAAATGCAGTGAAGAAACGCATGGGTATACTAAGCTGGCAGGAGGTGTCAGGACTCACTCTGGTTGATACGTATTACTTATCCTGATTACTCGCAATGACAGCACTCCATTCTCAGGAAGCACATAGCAATTTTGCTGCTCCCCCATTACAAGTATGGACTGCTGTGTGAACTCACAGGGCATGTTCCCCGACAGCTCTTTAGTTTGAGTAAACAGGGATATAAAATATATATGAGTTGAACACAACAACATTAAAATGATTCTTCCTAAGTTTATACTGCAATCAGTGCACAACCTAATCTGCCACACTCTATTTTTAAAACCAGAAAGAGGAGTAAAATATTCATGAGAGACAGTATGTCATTGCGGTAATGAATTTACAAAACAAAACTTTTCTTTATGCTTTAGTTATTTTGGTATTTCTGTGTGACCCCTATACAGCAAGGAGGGGTTACAATAAATCAGCATTGAAAAAGACATGCAAACAAAGGTGGTACAAGGACGTATGAGAGTACACTAACCACACATCAAGCAGGACTAGAAACAGGAAGAAAACTGAACTCTTTAAGCAAGACTGTTCTGAAACATTCTTCTGGTAGAAGCATTAGAGGTGAAACAACATAACTAGTTTTAAAGTAGAGATCTATCACTAAATAAAAGGAATTGTAGTGCTGTGTGTATAGTCCCAGACACCTACACCCCATGGCTATATCCATACGCTTCCATCTTGCTGTTACCACACTGCAGTCTCTTGAAGTACCTTTAAAGCAACCCTGTTGTGTTCACACAATACCACAAGGGGTGCTACGTAAACCATAAGAATGCTACACACTTAAGCAAACAATTTTGTCACTCATCCCATGCTGATTTTTTTTTTTTTATATGATGGAATCTGACTTATCTGTAACACTACATATCCAGTGGTTTTGTCAGCTTTAACACAGTTCCCTTAGCATAGACAGTTCCTTGTGAACTGCTACAAGCTGGAGAAAATGAGAAGGTGAGGTAGGTTCATTGTGACAGCAGTATACATGAGAGGGTCAGGGTGAGCCCATTTGATCTTTGCCATAAAAAATGAAGGAAGTTCTGTGGCATGTATTCACTGGGGCTTTGTGCAAGAAAACATTCCTGTCAGTAGAAAACCAGCATGCCCTTTGCTGTACTGCGTTGTCAGAGAAGCTAGGCAGATCACATTCATATATCATGCCAGGTGAGACCTCCTCATCTCTTACCATCTGAGCCTCTAAATGATTTTGTCTATCTGCCTTTTCCTTCCATTATTTCAGACTTGTCTCTTTTGTGCAGGCAGAAAACATGTACCTTTTTCACCATAAAACCGTGACTATTCGAAGACCATGTGAATAATACAGGCTCTCTCCTGGCATCTTTCCAACACGGTTCAACAGGGTGAGGGTACCTGTGTATTTATTCCCTGCTGCCACACAGAAAATACTGCAACAGAAAAACTTGGCCACTTGTGGATAGGAACTGACAAGTTGAGAACTTGTACTAGCCAGGGACTTGCTGATGAAACAGCCAGCTATTTCTTAGGAAAAAGTGCAAAGAACTAGCTAGTCCAATATAATTACAGGGAAGATTGATAGGGAGTCTACCCTCGTTCTTATCACCAGTCACTGTGATAGTTGAAACTAACCGTATTTCATTACTTTTAAAAGTCGATGTTCTGTGAACAGAGGTTCATTCTGAAAACCAGGGCTGTGTTATAACAGACTCTGCATGTTAGGTTCAGCGTAAGGCCTATTAGTGCTGATTATTGTGATATGTACCTAACAAATAGCACAAGTAAGCTTTTTATAATTAATATTGCCTATACATTAATATCTAAATATTCCTAAACAACATATTCAGGGAATTTTTTTAATTCATACCATTGTGTTAGATTTTTCTAGTAAGTTCATTATCTACTTCTTGCCTAACAAGGCTTTTTAGTCTTGTTCTAAAATATGCCTGTGGCAAGTCTTGAGGAAAAACATCATAAAATGCTCCAAACAGGTTGGGGATTTTATGCTGTGAAAAAAAAAATCCACTGGAGGCTCAGATGTGGTGTTAATTAATTCATCTTTGAATTTTGTATTGAACGTAAGAAGCTAAGGTATTAAAGTCCTGTGCATCTAATTGCATCAGTCTAGCTGTTCATAGTGTTGTGCTCTTTGTTACATTGTTATGTGTCTAAGCCTCCTTGCAAAGGTGAGAGGATGTGAACACTAAGAGAGATGGGTATCATAATTTTTATAAAGCTCCCCTTGGGAAAAGAATTCAACTTTTAGTCATCCTGAACTATCTCATGTTCTGAGTGCCCTACTGCATGGGAGAATGGTGAATAATCCACTAGAAATTAATCATGTTTTGATCTTTCTGTTACCCTAATACACTTTTCTTCAGAGCAGATAGAGAATTGCTCTTTCTGTTTTCCTAGCTGATCTACACCTTTGTTCAAAAACAGATGGAATATTTTTCTAACCTTTCCCCATATCTTCTGCTGGAGGCTAGTGTATTCTGTAACAAAGTACTTGTGGCTCTGGGATGGATGACTTTGCAAGTATAATAAGCATTACCCTGAATAAAAATGAAACCATCCAAAAAGTCTACCAAAAGAATTGTAATGTTCTGTTGTCACTAACTTAAAAATACAGATTTTTTTTTTTTTTTTAAAGAAATGTGTATGTGTATACATACAAAGATCAGTAAGTGTCTACATATTATATGCAGAGAGAGTGAGAGAGAAAGAAAGAGAGATATCATGGCAGTGTGAGTCTTTTGAAATCAAATCTAGTGTCATTGATTACCCCAGCTATTAATTTGGCCCAAGATGAGCTATTTAGTGAGCTAGCATGAAAAACGTCTAAGTGATGAAGCAGAATACACAATATGAGTTACAATGTGAACAACATTCCCAATAATGGTAGCTGGATAATAGCTCACAAAAGAAGTAATTTTCTTCATTCTTTTTCTGGACACATAATTCATATTACAAAACCAATTAATGCAACTAATGTATGAGAGACAATGCAGTGAAGGACTCTGCCTGAGAAGCATAGGGATGCTCAATTATGAAAAGCTTTTTTTAAAAAAAAAAAAGGAAAAGGAAAACATTGATTTAAGTCACAGGAAGCATTGCTGAATTTCTGATCTAGAAGATATGTGGATCACATGATGTCTCACAAGTAGAAGTTAATTTTCTGATAAGTGAAAGCACAACCTACTTCTGCAATCTATAAGTTTTTTTTTAAAAATAACCCTTCAGCTGCAGCTATTTTGATATAATATTCCTTTGAAAAAGAGTGAAACTGTATGTGCTAAATGCTGTCTCACTGCCCACATATACACATAACAAGTTGTCGTGGTTTAACCCCAGCCAGCAACTAAGCACCACGCAGCTGCTGACTCACTCCCCCACCCCCCAGTGGGATGGGGGAGAAAATCGGGAAAAGAAGTAAAACTTGTGGTTTGAGATAAGAATGGTTTAATAGAACAGAAAAGAAGAAACTAATAATGATAATGATAACACTAACAAAATGGCAACAGTAATAATAAAAGGATTGGAATGTACAAATGATGCACAGGGCAATTGCTTACCACCGGCTGATTGACACCCAGCTAGTCCCCGAGCAGCGATTCCCCGCCCCCATTTCCCAGTTCCTGTATTAGATGGGATGTCACATGGTATGGAATACACTGTTGGCCACTTTGGGTCAGCCGCCCTGGCTGTGTCCTGTGCCAACTTCTTGTGCCCCTCCAGCTCTCTCGCTGTCTGGGGATGAGAAGCTGAAAAATCCTTGACATTAGTCTAAACACTAACTTAGCAACAACTGAAAACATCAGTGTTATCAACATTTTTCGCATACTGAACTCAAAACATAGCACTGTACCAGCTACTAGGAAGACAATTAACTCTATCCCAGCTGAAACCAGGACACAAGTCATTTCAGACAGAACTGCTATCGATGCTTACTTACCATTGCAATTACCCAGTATTTTCTATTGCAGAATGTTGTTCAGCATGGTGTATATCATTATCAATTTTTATATTTGGCCTGAAAGCTTATTCACTATAGGTGTCTATAGGTTTTATGTTATGTAAAATGATTTTTACATTTCTCCCATCAAAATCTTCTTAACAAGCTACTATATACTTTGGAATATCCTGCTATAAAAAACTATTAATGTATTGAAATTTAATTACATGTTCAAATTTTATTCACCTACTAGTGTCTGCAATACTCATACCCCCATTTTAAGCACAGCTTCTGGCAACTATCTTACAGGTAGACAATGAGTTTCATTTGCTTGGACACAACAGTAAGAAAGAAGAGACACAGTGAATCATATAGACATCCTGACAGTGATCTGCTTTACAACTTGTATAAATTGCTTCTTCTGAGCTTCCTCATTAGGGAAACAAAAATAATAATACTTTAATCTAATATGCTTTTATAAGAATTTGGAGTGTTTGTCTTATTACACATTGTGGTTTCCTATATTAGTCATTGCCACCAGAATCCTTTCTTTATTTCTTTACTTGTATTTCCAAGAAAGTGACTTTAAAATCCTGTTATTCTAATTATTTGGAGTGGGTGCTTTCTGACTGTTGTGGTTTAACTTCAGTAGACAGCTATACCCCACACAGCTACTTGTTCACTCTCCCCTCAGAGGGCTGGGGAAGAGAATCAGAAGGGTAAAAGTGAGAAAACTCAGGGGTTGCGATACAGACAGTTTAATAGGTAAAGCAAAAGCTATATGTGCAAGCAAAGAAAAATAAGGAATTCATTCACTCCTTCCATAGGCAGGCAGGTGTTCAGCCATCTCCAGAAAAGCAGGGCTCCATCACATGTCACGGTTATGTGGGAAGACAAATGCCATAACACTGAAATCCCCCTTCCTCCCTTCCCCAGCTTTTGTTGCTGAGCATAAAGCCATATGGTCTGGGGTATCCCTTTGGTTGACTGGGGTCAGCTATACTGGCTGTGTCCCCTTCCAACTTCTTTTGCATTCCCACATCATACGCTGATAGGGTGGTGTGAGAAACAGAAAAGGCCTTGACTCAGTGTAAGCACTGCTCAGCAGTAACTAAAACATCCCTGTGTTACCAACATTGGTCTGGTACCAACTCCAAAAGATTTGTTAGAGCACTATATGAGCTACCATGAAGAAAATTAACTCTATTTCAGCCAAAAGCAGTACACTGATTTAAGTGACTTCATATCAGCATCTTGCTGTGTTGAAGAAAATGATGCCACAGCAGATATATTAAGTGTCAGATCCCCACATTCAAGATTTGTAAATAATTTCTGAAGATAGGACTTTCCAAAGCACACCAAAAAAAGCAGCTCTTGTGGACATAAAACCATTTTGTCATTAATTTGACCCCATGTCTATGGGTAACTTTTGGAACAATGGTAATGATATCGTCTATTGGGAGTGAGATATTTACAAGGGTTTAAGATCCTTAATTGCAAATATCTGAATAAAAATGTGGAATCCAAATGATAAACAACAAAATGCTTTAAAAGTAAATTAAAATTATAAACAATTTAAAAAAAAATTGGGGGAAAAATCTTTCAGATAGTATCATAGTTCTCTTTCTCTTGTGCAAAATAAATCATAAAAATATGTTTTCTTGCATTTTCACCCATATTTTTCATAGATATTTGCAGCATTATTCCCTTCATAAGAAATTTTAACATAAAAAGTTCTAGCATTTCCCCAGATATTCACCTGTAAAAGATGACAGAGATCTCACTAGACTAGATTACACTAGACTAGACTAGACTAGAATAGTACAGTTGGAAGAGACCTACAACAAGCACCTAGCCCAACTGCCTGACTACTTCAGGGCTGACCGAAAGTGAAAGCATGTTATTAAGGGCATTGTCCAAATGCCTCTTAAGCACTGCCAGGCTTGGGGCATCGGCCACCTCTCTAGGAAGCCTGTACCAGTGCTTGACCACCCTCTCAGTAAAGAGGTGTTTCCTAATGTCAAGTCTGAACTTCCCCTGATGGACGCAGCTTTGAGCCATTCCCAGGCGTCCTGTCACTGGATCCCAGGGAGAAGAGCTCAGCACCTCCCTCTCCACTTCCCTCCTCAGGAAGCTGTAGAGAGCAATAGGGTCACCCCTCAGCCTCCTTTTCTCCAAACTAGACAAACCTGAAGTCCTTAGCCACTCCTCACAGGACATGCCTTCCAGCCCTTCCACCAGCTTGGTTGCCCTCCTCTGGATGCACTCAAGGACCTTAACAACCTTCTTAGATTATGGGGCCCAGAATTGCACACAATACTCAAGGTGGGGCTGCATGAACACTAAATAGAGTGGAATAATCACCTCTTTCAAACAGCTAGTTATATTGTGTTTGATGCACCTCAGAATGCGGTTTGCCCTCTTGGCTGTCAGGGTACACTACCGACTCATACCGAGCTCACCGTCAACTAGCACCACCAGATCCCTTTCTGCAGGGCTGCTCCACAGCCACTCCTCTCCCAACTTATACTTGTGTCCAGTGTTCTTCTGTCACAGGTGCAGAATCTGGCATTTGTTCTTGTTAAATTTCATGTCACTGGTGATTGCCTGATGCTCCAATCTATCTAGATCCCTCCGTGAGGCCTCTTGTCCCTCAAGACAGTCAACAGCACCTCCCAGTTTGGTATCACCAGCAAACTTGCTAAGGGTGCATTCAACTCTTACCTCCAGACCACTGATAAAAATATTGAACAGAACTGGCCCTAGAATTGAGCCCAGAGGAACACCACTGGTGGCTGGCCACCAGCCAGAGGTAGCCCCCTTCACTACTACCTTTTGAGCCCTGCATTCAGCCAGGTCATCACCCAGCGCACCGTGTACCTGCTCATCTCACAGTTGGGCAACTTGTCCAGAAAGTTGTTGTGAGGGACCGTATCAAAAGCCTTACTAAAATATGGAAAAGCTGCATCCACTGCCTTCCCTTCACCCACTAGGTGGGTGTCCATATTGTAGAAAGATATCATCTTAATTAGGCAGGCCTTTCCCTTTGTCAACCCATGTTGACTGTGCCTGATGATTGCATTGTCCTTTAAATGCCTTTCAATAGCACCCAGTATGATCTTCTCCATAATTTTTCCAGTTACTGAGCTTAGATTAACAGGTCTGTAGTTTCTTGGGTGTTCCCTCATGTCCTTTTTCTAAATGGGAGTAACATTGGCTAGCTTCCAGTCAGCAGGGACCTCCTGAGACTCCCAAGAGCTTTGGTAGATGATTGACAGGGGTCCTGCTGTAATATCTGCTAACTTGTCGTGGTTTCAGCCCAGCCGGTAACAAAGGACCATGCAGCCACTTGCTTATTCCTCCCCACCCTGCTCCAGTGGGATGGGAAGGAGAATAAGAAAGGAGAAAGAAAAAAAAAATATGCAAAACGAGTGATGCACAGTGGAATTGCTCACCACCCAGAACCTGATGCTCTGCCACTTCCCACATTGCGAGACCCAGCTCCCCCCAGCCCTCTCCCCATTTATATACTGAGCATGATGACACATGGTATGGAATAGCTCCTTGGCTAGCTCAGGTCAGCTGTCCTGCCTGTGCCCCCTCCCAGGTTCCTGTGAAAATTAACTCTATCCCAACCTAACCCAGGACACACATTTGAAATGCTTGTACACCAATGCACACAGTATTCGAAACAAACATAATGAAATGGAATTGTTGGTCTGTTCACAGAGCTATGATGTCATTGGTATTAGTGAAACTTGGTGGAATGAGTGCCATGAGGAGAGTGCTGGCGTGGAGGGCTATAGGCTGTTCAAGAGGGATCGACAGGGCAGGTGAGGTGGAGGAGTTCCACTATACGTAAGGGAGAAGTTTGACTGTACTACCCTTACAGTTAGGGATGATGTGATTGAGAGTCTCTGAGGATTAAAGGATGGAAAACAATGCAGATGTCACAGTGTGTGTCTACTACTGATCATCCAGCCAGGATGTAAGCACTGGTGAGTTATTCTATAGGCAATTAGGAGAAATTTCTGGACCAGTAGCCCTTGTCCTGATGGGAGATTTCAACTTCCCAGACATCTGCTGAGAATACCATACTGCCATGACAAACAAGTCTGGGAAATTCCTGAACTTTGTTGAAGATAATTTATTGTCAGAAGTACTCAGTAATCCAACTTGGAAAGATGCCCTCCAAGACTTGTTATTTGTGAATAGACTGTAGGGTATGGCGTTCGGAAGATCTTGCGATGTCACGGAAAGATGGAGGGTTAGTCGCAGCCCTATGACGCATCTGTAATCCTGCCTACCCTTGTTAATATAAAAGGAATTAACTCCGCAATAAAAGGCGGAACCTGGCGCTCACACTGTGTGTGTTATCTGTCTCTTTCCCTGGTCCGGGCCGAGCAGTGATCTAATCGCGTCACCTTGATATGTAGCAAACGCTACATAGAGAATGATTCATGGGAGATTTGGTGGTAGGTGGCAGTCTGGGCCACACTGGTCAAGAAATGGTTGAGTTTAAAATTTTCGCGGTAATGAGAAAAAAGGTCAGTAGAGTTGCTACCCTGGATTTCAAGAGAGCGAACTTTAAGCTATTCAGGGACCTACTTAGCAGTGTCCCCTGGTGTCGTGGTTTAACCCCAGCCAGCATCTAAGAACCACGCAGCCGCTCACTCACTACCTCCCACCCAGTGGGATGGGGGAG
>NW_010972607.1:300378-300985 GCF_000737465.1 Haliaeetus leucocephalus
AACATAGCACTGTACCAGCTACTAGGAAGACAGTTAACTCTATCCCAGCTGAAACCAGGACACCTGGGAATCTGCTTTTAAAGGCTTAGGAGTCCATGAGTGCTGATCACTTTTTAAGAACAATCTTTTAAAAGCACAGGAGAAGGCAATCCCATTGTGCTGCAATCCATGCAAGCGGAGCAGAAGACAAGCTTGGCTGAATGAGGAACTCCTCTTGGAACTCAGGAAGAAAAAGAAATTGTATGATCTCTGAAACAGGGCTCAAGCTTTGCAGGAAGATTATAGAGCCATGGTTTGCATATTCAGGGATAAGACACGAAAGACCAAAGCTCAACAAGAGTTGAAACTGGCCAGTGTTGTGTCAGACAAGAAAGGCTTTCTTAAGTACATTAATAGCAAGAGAAGGTCTAAGGAAAACATTAGACCGATACTTGTTGAAGATGGTCACCTGACAAATAAGGCTGAAGAAGAGGAGGAGGCATTCAATGCTTTTTTTGCCTCAGTCTTTAACAACACTGATAGACCTTGGGGTGCCCAATCCTCTGAGTTGGAGGACCATGAGTACAGGAAAAATGGCTTTCCATTTGTGTACACTGAAATTGTAAGG
>NW_010972607.1:301689-301892 GCF_000737465.1 Haliaeetus leucocephalus
GACCCCGTTTATACCCCTGTCGAATCTGACCTGTGGTCATTTAATTCTATTGGCTAGGAGGGTCACCTCAGTGTACCTGGTGCATCTCAATTGGCCAGTTCAAATTTCAACCTGCAGCCTCCAGGGTTTCCTTCCCCTTCTCCCTGCCTGGAGAAGTTTCGTTTCCTGCTGGCAGGATGGGGGGGGCGGGATGTACTGCCACA
>NW_010972607.1:301902-303639 GCF_000737465.1 Haliaeetus leucocephalus
TTCAGAAGTCCATGAAGCCTGGTAGCATTCATTCCAGAGTACTGAAGGAGTGTCCTGGGTTAGGTTGGGATAGAGTTAATTTTCACAGGAACCTGGGAGGGGGCACAGCCAGGACAGCTGACCTGAGCTAGCCAAGGAGCTATTCCATACCATGTGTCATCATGCTCAGTATATAAATGGGGAGAGGGCTGGGGGGGAGGTGGGTCTCACAGTGTGGGAAGTGGCAGAGCATCAGGTTCTGGGTGGTGAGCAGTTGCACTATGCATCACTCGTTTTGTTTATTTTTGTATTAGTACCATTGTTGTTGTTGTAACTTCTCTCTTTGTGTTTTCCCTGTAAACTGTACTTATTTCAACCCACGAGGTTGCGTGTTTTTTTTCTTTCTCCTTTCTTATTCTCCTCCCCATCCCACTGGAGGGGGGTGGGGAGGAGTGAGTGAACAGCCTCGTGGTGCTTTGCTTCTGGGTGGGTGTTACGGAGGCACGCACAATCAAATCCAACAGGTGTTAAAACTCAGATTTATTCTTCATTAAAAAGTTAGTTAGAACTCTGGTAGTATTTGTAAACCAAGGCTCAATGATGTAAGGGAAATTAGAAATACAAAACTGACTTAAGAATTCTTAAGATTTAGAAATGATGACTCAAAATGTGCATATCACTCACCTAAAATATGAGTGCTCTCAACCTCGAGGAGCTACCTAGGGTGGCATCATGACCCAAGGGGAGAGTACCCAATTGCAGACCTGCTGCTCTGAGAAGGACTGATTCCAAAATGTCCTCTGGTGGGACCCCGTTTATACCCTTGTCAAATTGGATCTGTGGTCATTTTAATTCCTATTGGCCAAAAGGTCACATCAGTGTACCTGGCACATCTCGATTGGTCAGTTCAATTTTCAACCTGCGGCCTCTAGGGTTTGGTTTTTTTTCCTCTCCTCCCTGCCTGGAGAAGTTTTGTTTCCTGTCAGGGGCACTGGGGTGTACTGCCACACTGGGCTTAAACCACGACAGTCCTTTTTGGTGCCCAACGTGGGGCATGAAGGGTTGCGATAACAACGTATCTGACCAGACCATGTTAAAATAAATTTGTTATACACATTTCTTACATTAGTTAAATAGTCGCTAGTCACAACGTTAGTTCATTTGTTCACATGGTGGCATTGCATAAGTTCTTATATGCACTATATTCCCTGCGGTGATGTTTATCACCTGTGGGAGAGGGATCAGGATTATCATTTTGCTATACTGGGTAATGTTGACTTATGAAACGATTACATCACTGGTCATGAGGTTAAGGTGGTATTTGTTATGTGGCATTGATATCATTCCTATACCTCGGGCGCCTTCTATCAGAATTTATTGGTAATTGCACCAATCTATGGGGAAGTTGGGGGGATACTTCCTCCCATTCGTTCACCTCCCCATTCTCCTTCCAGCTAATTATAACAGCTTTTGAGAATTCTGAATGTCCTTGGGATGTGCAAGCCAGTGTGCTGTTATTGCTATGTCTCCTGAATGTGTTTCAGGTCTTGTTTAGGGCTACAAAAAAGTTTTTTAAGAACACCACACAGAGATCTGTCCCAAGGCTGGACAGTCATGAGTGGCATGGCAAGTGGAAGAATATGGGCAAGTATTTAGAGAACTTCTCACTTCCAATGGTTTGGAGCTTCACTCCTGAACAACTACAGGACCCTGATAAAGTGATGGGATATTTGAAAGGAAAATGCTGTGGCTATTCCA
>NW_010972607.1:303649-398598 GCF_000737465.1 Haliaeetus leucocephalus
TATTGCTATGTTATTGCTATTCCCTCAGGGGAAAAGGAGGGAAAACACACCGACAGGCATTGTGGCTAGCCCAACCCCAGAAACAGGCACTGCAGCTACTCAAAGCCCAGTAACAGGCACTGCAGCTGAACCAGAGAATCAACCTGTGCCTGTATCAGTTGTGCTTGTACAGAAGAAATACACAAAGAAATCAGTTCTTTCAGCAAGGGATGAAGGTGAACCAGAGTCATCACGAGAACAGGAGGAAGAGGCAGAACCTGAAATAATCATCTGATCTCTATCCTTGAGTGAGTTGCGCATTATGCAAAAAGTTTTTTGGCCACCATCCAGGCGAGCATATTCTTACCTGGCTGCTCCGGTGCTGGGATAATGGGGCCAGGTGCTTAGAATTAGAGGTAGGGAAGCCAAGCAGCTGGGATCCCTGTCTAAGGAAGGACACATTGACAAGGCGATTGGGAGAAAGGTACAAGTCCTCAGACTCTGGAGATGACTTCTGTCAGGTGTGATGGAAATATACCACTTCAAGGATGATGTTACATGTCACCCAGGCAAGTGGACCATCATGGGGAGAGGTATCCAGTACCTGAGGGAATTAGCCATGCTGGAGGTGATTTATAATGATCAAGAAAATGAGCAGTCACCCACAGATCCAGATTAAGTCCAATGCTCACAACCCATGTGGTGGGTTTCTACGAAGTGCACCACCAACCTATGCCAACTCATTGGCAGTAATGTCTTGGAAAGAAGGCAATGTACAAACAGTGGATGAAGTGGCTGTCCAACTCCAGCAATATGAAGGGAGTCTCTCTTCCTCCCTGCGGGCCTGTGTTTCAGCTGCAGAGGAGTTGTTCTGGGAGTTTCAGCAATTCAAAGTGTATATGTCTTTCTCCCCACCTGTACAGGCCCATATCACAGCTATTAGGAGTAAGCATTCCTCTTCTCGAGAGAGACAGATACAAGGTACACAGGATGGAATACCCTGTGGTTTTGCATGTGTGACCATGGAAAGGACATGAGGAAGTGGGTTGGAAAACCTACCTCAACCCTAGATACATGAGTTGCAACGAAAAACAATCAGAAAAGGGGATCCTTCCTGGAAAAATGATGCTCCAGTTTCCAGTGGGCAGTTCTCCAGGCAGACTAGAAAGGCTGATCTCATTTCTAAGCCTCTTGAAGGGACTTCTGATTCACATTTGCGAAAAGAGAGTAACAAATGCTACAGCCAAGATTAGAGATGCCCTGCCTCCAGCCAGGTGGAGGAAAGAGACAACTGGGTCTACTGGACAGCGTGGATTTGATGGCCTGGCATCTCAAACCCACAGGAATATAAGGCTCTAGTGGACACCGGTGCACAATGTACCCTAGTGCCATCAAACTATAAAGGGACAGAACCCATCTGTATTTCTGGAGTGACAGGGGGATCCCAAAAGCTAACTATATTGGAAGCTGAGGTAAATCTAACCAGGAATGAGTGGCATAAACACTCCACTGTGACTGGCCCAGAGGTTCCGTGCATCCTTGGCATAGACTACCTCAGGAGAGGGTACTTCAAGGACCCAAAAGGGTACTGGTGGGCCTTTGGTATAGCTACATTGGAGATGGAGGAAACTGGAACAGCTGTCCATCTTGCCCGGCCTCTCTGAGGACGTTACAGTTGTGGGGTTCCTGAGAATTGAAGAACAACAGGTGCCAATTACTACCACAACGGTGCACTGGTGGCAATATCACACCAAGCAAGACTCCCTGATTCCTGTCCATAAGCTGATTCATCGACTGGAGAGCCAAAGGAGTGATAGTGATCCACAAGACTCACTCACTGTGGTGGGTTAGCCCTGGCTGGATGCCAGGTGTCCACCAAAGCCACTCTATCACTTCCCACTCTCAGTGGGATGGGGTGAGAAAATATAACAAAGGGTTCATGGGTCAAGATAAGGACAGGGAGAGATCACTCAACCAATTACTGTCATGGGCAAAAAAGACTCGACTTGGGGTAAATTAAGTTAATTTATTACCAATCAACCAGAGTAGGGTAATGAGAAACAAAACCAAATCTTAAAACACCTTCCCCCCATCCCTCCCTTCTTCCTAGGCACAGCTTCACTCCCGAATGCTCTACCTACCCCCACCCAGTGGTGCAGGGGGATAGGTAATGGGGGTTACGGTCAGTTAATTACACATTGTCTCTGCCGCTTCATCATCTTCAGGGGCAGGACTTCTCACACTTGTCCCCTGCTCCAGGGTGGGGTCCCTCCCACGGGAAACAGTCCTCCACGAACTTCTCCAATGTGGGTCCTTCCCACGGGCTGCAGTTCTTTACAAACTGCTCCAGTGTGGGTCCCCTGTGGGCTCACAAGTCCTGCAAGAAAACCTGCTCCTTGGGCTCCTCTCTCCACAGGGCCACAGGTCCTGCCAGGAGCCTGCTCCAGCACCGTCTTCTCACGGAGTCACAGCCTCCTTTGGGCGCCCACCTGCTCCAATGTGGGGTCCTCCACGGGCTGCAGGTGGATATCTGCTCCCCCATGGACCTCCATGGACTGTAGGTGGACAGCCTGCCTCACCATGGTCTTCACCATGGGCTGCAGGGGAGTCTCTGCTCCAGCACCTGAAGCACCTCCTCCCCCTCCTTCTTCAATGAACTTGGTACAGCGTTGTTTCTCTCACATGTTCTCACTCCTCTCTCCAGCTGCAGTTTCTGTGCTGCCACAATTTTTCACTTCTTAAATATGTTATCACAGAGGTGCTACCTCTGGCGCTGATGGGCTCAGACTTAGACATTGCTGAAAGAGAAAAATGGCCAGTGCTCTATCTCTATACTGACTCATGGATGGTGACAAATGCCTTGTGGGGGTGGTTACAGCAATGGAAGCAGAGTAACCGGCAGCGCAGAGGCAAACCCATCTGGGCTGCCACACTGTGGCAAGATATTGCGTCCCAGCTAGAGAATCTGGTTGTAAAAGTATATCACGTAGATGCTCAGGTACCCAAGAGTTGGGCCACTGAAGAACATCAAAAAAAACAGCAGGTGGATCAGGCTGCCAAGATTGAAGTGGCTCAGGTGGACCTGGACTAGCAACATAAGGGTGAGCTATTTATGGCTCAGTGGGCCCGTGATACCTCAGGCCATCAAGGAAGAGGTGCAACATATAGATGGGCTTGTGATTGAGGGGTGGACTTGGCCATGGACGCTATCGCGCAGGTTAGCCATGAATGTGAAGCATGTGCTGCAGTTAAGCAAGCCAAGTGGTTAAAGCCCCTGTGGTATGGAGGGTGATGGCTGAAATATAAATATGGGGAGGCCAGGCAGATTGACTGTATCACACTCCCACAAACCCGCCAAGGCAAGCGCCATGTTCTTTCAATGGTGGAAGCAACCACCGGGTGGCTGGAAACATCCTCTGTGCCCCATGCCACCACCCAGAACACTATTCTGAGCCTTGAAAAACAAGACTTATGGCAACGTGGCACCCCAGAAAGAATTGAGTCAGACAACGGGACTCATTTCCAAAACAACCTCATAGACACCTGGGCCAAAGAGCATGGCATTGAGTGGGTATAACACATCCCTTATCATCCACCAGCCTCCAGGAAAGTTGAGCGATACAATGGACTGCTAAAAACTACACTGAGAGCAATGGTGGGTGGAACCTTCAAACAGTGAGATACACATTTAGCAAAAGCCAACTCATTAGTTAACACCAGAGGATCTGCCAATCAGGGTGGCCTTGCCCATTCAGAACTTTTATGTACTGTAGAAGGGGATAAAGTCCCTGTAGTACACATAAAAAATACATTAGGGAGGATAGTCGGGGTTAGTCCTGCCTCAGGCAAAGGCAAATCCATTTGTGGGACTGTTTTTATTCAAGGACCTGGGTGCACTTGGTGGGTGATGTGAAAAGATGGGGAAGGTCAAAGTGTGCCTCAAGAGGATTTGATTTTAGGTGAGAATAGCCAGAATTTAACTGTATGATATTAGTTGCTATATAACCCTACCCCTGTATGTTATCATTACTGTAATTTTTATATGCTATATCCATAGTATTACAGTAACAATCATAAAATCATAGAATCATTTAGGTTGGAAAAGACCTTCAAGATCATCGAGTCCAACCATCATCCACGCCCACTAAACTATGTCCTGAAGTGCCTTGTCTACATGCTTTTTGAATACCTCCAGGAATGGTGACTCCACCACTTGCCTGGGTAGCCTGTTCCAATACCTGACAATCCCTTCAGGAAAGAAATTTTTTCTAATATCCAATCTAAACCTCCACTGCCGCAACTTGAGGCCATTTTCTCTCGTCCTGTCTCCAGCCATCTGACAGAAGAGACCAGTACCCACCTCGCTACAACTCCCTTTCCGTTAGTTGCAGAGAGCGATAAGGTCTCCCCTCAGCCTCCTTTTCTCCAGACTAAACAACCCCAGTTCCCTCAGCCACTGCTCATAAACTTGTGCTCCAGGCCCTTCACCAACTTGGTTGGCCTTCTCTGGGCATGCTCCAACACCTCAATGTGTTTCCTGTAGTGAGGGGCCAAAAGTGAACACAGTACTCGAGGTGCGGCCTCACCAGTGCCGAGTACAGGGGAACAATCACCTCCCAGCACCTGCTGGCCAGACTATTTCTGATACAGGCCAGGATGTCGTTGACCTTCTTGGCCACCTGGCCACACTGCTGGCTCATATTCAGCCGGCTGTCAACCAGCACCCCCATGTCATTTTCCGCAGGGCAGCTTCCTAGCTACTTTTCCCTCAAGCATGTAGTACTGCATGGGGTGTTATGACTGAACTGGAGGACCTGGCACTTGGCCTCGTTGAACCTCATACAATTGGCCTCAGCCCATAAATCCAGTCTGTCCAGATCCCTCTGTAGAGCCTTCCTACCCTTGAGCAGATCAACCCTCCCTCCCAACTTGGTGTCATCTGCAAAGTTGCTGAGGGTGCACTCAGTCCCCTCATCCAGATCACTGATAAAGATATTAAAGAGAACTGACCCCAATACTGAGCCCTGGGGAAGACCACTTGTGACCCGCCACCAACTGGATTTAACTCCATTCACCACAATCCTCTGGGCTCAGCCATCCAGCCAGTTTTTCACCCAGCAAAGAGTACACTTGTCTAAGCCATGAGCTGCCAGCTTCTCAAGGAGTATTCCATGAGAGACAGTGTCAAAGGCCTTGCTGAAGTCCAGGTAGACAACATCCACAGCCTTTCCCACATCCACTAGGTGGGTCACCTGGCCATAGAAGGAGATCAGGTTGTTCAAGCAGGACCTGCCTTTCAGGAAGCCATGCTGACTGGACCTGATCCCCTGTTTGTCCTGCACATGCCATGTGAGCTCACTCAAGACAAACTGTTCCATAATCTTCCCCAGTACCAAGGTCAAGCTGCCAGGTCTGTAGTTCCCCGGATCCTCCCTCTGACCCTTCTTGTAAATGGGCGTCGTATTGACAAACCTCCAGTTGTCTGAGACCTCCCCTGTTGACCAGGATTGCTGATAAATGATGGAGAGTGGCTTAGGAAGCACCTCTGCCAGCTCCCTCAGTACCCTTGGATGGGTCCCATCTGGTCCCATAGATTTGTGAGTGTCCAGACAGCGTAGTAGGTCGCTAATTATTTCCTCCTGGATTAAAGGGGTATATTCTGCTCTTCGTCCTTGCCTTCCAGCTCAGGGGGCAGAGTACCCTGAGAATAACTGGTCTCACTATTAAGGACTGAGGCAAAGAAGACATTAAGTACCTCAGCCTTTTTCTCATCTCTGGTGGCATCACTTAGAATCACTTACATCAAGCAAGAATGAACTTTGATAAAAGTGAACGAAGTGTAGTAGTGGTGGAACCACAAATTACTTCAGTATGCAACAACCCAACATTACACACCAGCCTCCTGCTGCATCCAATGTCACCTGCTCAACACACTGTACTGTAACCCAATCCTGCTCTGCTGACTGAGTGGACTTCACACCATCCCTCCTGCCCAGAAACACTAGTATGACAGATGGAGCCCAGAGTAAGGGACTAAATGAACTCAATGAACATTTTATAGAGACAGCCCACAGACTAAGGGAATGATATCTCTGTGTGTGTATCTATATATCTATATAGCTGTATATCTAAATATCTCTGTATCTATATATCTCTGTATCTCAAAGGATGGAAAAGGTGATGATGATGGACTAGGAAATAATGGAAAGTAGAGGAACTGAGAATGACATCAATGGTATAGAATAAGGGGTGGATACTGTCCTGGTTTCAGCTGGGATAGAGTTAGTTGGCTTCCTAGTAGCTGGTATAGTGCTATGGTTTGGGTTCAGTATAAGAATGTTGATAGCACACTGATGTTTTCAGTTGTTGCCAAGTAATGTTTAGACTAAGTCAAGGATTTTTCAGCTTTTGATGCCTGGCCAGCAAGAAGTCTGGAGGGTCACAAGAAGCTGGGAGGGGACACAGCCAGAACAGCTGACCCAAACTGGCCAATGGGGTATTCCATACCATGTGGCATCATGTCTAGTATATAAACTGGGGGGAGTGGGGCTGGGAGAAATCACTGCTTGGGTACTAACTAGGCGTTGATCGGTGGGTGGTGAGCAGTTGCATTGTGTATGACTTGTATATTCCAATCCTTTTATTATTATTATTGTCATTTTGATGTTGTTATTATTATCATTATAGTTTCTTCCTTTCTCTTCTATTAAACAGTTCTTATCTCAGCCTATGAGTTCCACTTTTTTTCCTGATTCTCTCCCCCATCCCACTGGGTAGAGGGGAGTGAGTGAGCAGCTGTGCGGTGCTTAGATGCTGGCTGGGGTTAAGCCACAACAGCATATCCTTTATCTACCGTTCCCAGAGACCCATACCTATTCTGTGACGGTAGCTGAGAGGGTAAGGGGGGGGTGTCCTTTTACAGCTCCATGCAGTAACTTGCTTCCACTCCTCCTTATCCCTCATAATACTGCCTTCACCCTGGCACAAAACAGATACTAGATCTACCTCAGCAGCAGCCATGCTGAGTTGGCTTGTGTGTACCAGAGGTGGCAGAGCATAGCTCCATTGGTCTATCTCCTTCTCAGACTCTGAGATGCTCCTCAGTCTGCCCATCTCCTCTCAAAGAGCAGCCACCCAGCAGAGAAGTCCATCTACCTGGGTACACCTCCCACAGGTGTGCTTGCTATCATCCTCCATCTCTGGGAGTAGCCCCAAGCACACTCTGCAGCCTGAAACCTAGATGGTTGCATGCTCCGACAGGAGCTTTTTTGTGTGTCTGCATTGGTCCTACTGCATGCTAGAAGATCTAGAGAAGCAGAGGACATGATTTTTTGCTGGTAGTCACCATACTGCCACACACCTGCCTGCTGGAATATATATATATGCATTCATTGTAATTAACTGAGCTGGTTGTTTTATCCTGTTTAAATCACCTGTGCTGCCAGGTGTAGCCTGGGCCCTTTGCCGGCTCATACAATCAGTGGGTCTGGGCTCAGCTGCCAGAGTTTGCCTACAACCTCTCCATGTCCTCATGTGTCCCTCATTGCTGCTTTCTGCTGCTCCTCACACTGCTCCAGTGTCCATTGCAGTTTGGTGAAACATCATGTGAAAAGAACTTTGTGTTTTAGTAGATTAAGTCATAAAGAGGTACTAAAATGGCCAGTGTTAAGATTCTTTTATGGCTGGAAGTGCCTGTGATAGAAGGCTTGTATAAAATTTCAAAGGTGTTGATATTAATTAACAAAGGGTGTAATTGCATCAAACATATAGGCATTATTTACTGCTAAGTAAGTAAGAACTTAAAATGAGATTTGTTTCCCAGAAAATGTGATAAATCCTTCTTACATAAGAATTGTTTCTCAGATCTCTTTTCCTGTACCTTTTAAAAAAGAATAAAAGCAAAGATAAGTGAAATTTTGGCTGCCACCCAGTGAGACAAGATGAGACCACCCACAATCAGCGAGGCAACATAAACTGTAAGTGGTTTCCTTGACTCTGTCTTGTCTCAAATTGTGAAGAGATGATTTGTGGTCATGCTATCAGAAACATACTTGCTAGGAAAAAAGTGGACAGCAAGAGGCATAATCTATAAATTTATTAGGTTGGTAATAATTAGATTCTCCTATCTATAATAGTAATTTGTGAAACTTTAATGCAGAGTTTTTAAATACACAATTAAAGAAGCTTTTCTGTTAAAAAAAAAAAAAGTGGATATTTATCTGTAGGCCAGGCAAGTCCTTATCCTTGACTCGTATGGGCTTTGGAGAGTTTAAGGCATGCTTACCCTCTTTTTATTTGACACTTTCTTTTACGCTCTTTTCTTTGAAATAACTGAATTGAATTTACAGCATGGACTCAGGCCATGAAGAAGCATTTCTGACTCTTGCATGAGATAAAAGGAAGTATTGTTGAAACTCAGTAATTATACCACTGTCTTCCTGCTTTCAGCCACACCTCTGAAACAGTCTGTAGAAGTCTGTGAGGATAGGTATTATAATGGTAATTTAGGACATGTCTTTATTATCACTGGTAAGCAGCCAGTATTGTTAGTCCCCATGAAGCAGAGAAGACAGCTCATCACAGAATGCTGAATTATAAAGTTATGCAACAATTAACAGAAGGTAGAACTGAAATAGGATAGCATTACATACATTTTTGTATAATGCAGCCCAGCAAGAAAGAAGTACAAGAAAATTATTGCATGATGTGTCATTATCATCCGCCTCGCATAACACAAGAGTTTATATATGTCTCTAGCATCTCCTTTTGCATCGTACTGTTTTTTGATCAATCATACAGGCAAATAGATTGATTAGATATGTAAACTTAAGCTGGAAAAAGTACGCAAACACAGGAATGGAATATCGACCTGTTTCTACCTGCCAGTAGACTAACAACATGTTCTAATTACTTTTATTTTTAATTCAAAAGAGAGACTGTGGGCAAGCTTCCAAGGCCCATAAGCACTGCAGCTTGTGGCAAGATATTTGCCACTCAGGACCTTGTTCTTGCTGCCCATCATTCTCTTAGACTCTTTCTGTTCTGTTTTCTTTTCAGATTGATCAAAATTGCATTAGACAGGAGAACAGATTGCTGTGTACACAGTTTACAGATATATCTGTAAGATAATCTCCAAAGGCATGTTAGATTGAATAAGTAATTTTTTGTGCCAATATTTTCATTATTACAGACTATTCTATTTTCATCTTTCAGGAAGATTGAAACAGAACCCTTGTAAAACACCACTATGTGGTAATCCAGCATGAAGCTAATGTATAATCTCAAATTCAGTTTTCCCTTCTGAAGGGATAAACTCTACACTATTTAAGCAGTAATTTACACACTGTTCAATTCCCGTAATTTGCTAGGTTTTACAACTGTGAGCTTTTTTTTTTTTTTTTTAATATTCCAGCATAACTAGTAAACTACAACCATTAATATGGGGAAGATGTGATCTTACTTTTGTTTGTATTATATCCCTGAATCTTCAGACTTTCATGTAAAAATATAAAGATCAAAAAGGCTGCACAGACTGTGTACTGAGGGCTCACAAATTGTATTTGTGGTGCATTCCAAACTAAATTCTCATACCCTGATTGTTCACAGTTCAGAGGGTGGTAATTTAGTCATAGTGAATTAAGAACAATTAATTGCCTTGTTCATCCTTCTTGTCCTGTCACCTAGAAATGGATATGATCTAACCCACAGTTTTCCTAGGGGAATAAAGGAATAGAACCAGCTAGCATTTCTTTTGTTTACTGAGAAGCCTAACTACAATGTAGTTAGCCCTGACTACCCTTTTGCAGGAATGAAGTATCATCAGTTAACATGGGATGAACAAGACATTTTACAAAACTGATAGTGAAATTAACTTCTTGAAAGGATAGAAGAAGGAGACAATCATGTTTTATCATAATTTTGTTGTAACATGACTTGCATCCTGATTAGGACTATATAAATCATATTCAACAAATAATGAATGTGGTTTTCTACTTGTGAAATATTTAACGACTAGCCTAATATTATACAGATCTATTTTATAATGAAATAATAACAAAAAATTAAGAAATGCCAGTCTGTGAGTTTGTCTCAAAATCCCTGTTGGTAAAGGCTGAACTTTTAAAATTTATCCAAAGAGTAATAAAATGAGGTTTTTTTATTTTGCAGTTTGTGTGGTGGTGGTGGTGGGGTGTCTGTCTTTCAGTGACTACTTTTCATTCAGTGTTGGATACATCTATTTCTGTTTGAATTTAAATATTTGAAATCAAATACATACATTTGACTGAAAGATGCAGACCAGTTACGAAGATCTACAAATTCACAATTACTGTTCAGTTTATGTATTGTCAAATGAAAACAGTCTAAACATATTCCAATTTTTCTGAGTTTGCTCTCAACACTGATCCTAATGTGATCCCCTACAAAAAAAAAGTCTACATATCTACATCTCCATGGGTTACTGGAAGTTCATGAAGAAACAAGTATTGGGAAGATTATTGATTTTTCATGCTCTGTTTCTTTAGCAGCAAATGTAGTTCTAGAGGAAAAATAGTTTTGAATAAATTATTTTAACAAGTTATAGGTACTAAAGTGCTTGACTTGATTTTACATATGGTAGAATGTCACTCAAATATTCTGGGGAAATGTTGTTGTTTAAAGTCCTATCGGTGCTATGACAAAAATAATAAACAGGTCACATAAATCAGAAAAGAAAGGAATCTTCTTTGACTATATTAAGCTGCTAGATGCGGCTTTCTCTCATCTTTTCTTAGCAAAGTCTCTTAAATAATTTACTTAAAAGTATACTAGCTGAAAATAAATATCCAATTTGTTTTTTTTTAATTCAAACTAAATAATAAATAATCATTGTTTACCATTGTCTCTGATTCAAATATCAAACCTGCTGACTATATGAGTGCAACAAGAGAAGGTTGTTGAGAAGAGAGGAAGAAAGAGTAGAAAAACCAAGCAGGATAAAAGTCTTTGGAATGAGGCTTGATGTTACGGATGCATGACTAATCAAATAAAATAGGTGTTATGACTCAGATTTATTCTTCAGCAAAAGTTAGTTAGAAGTCCAGTAACATTTTATAAAACCACATGCTCAATGATGTAAAGAGGATTAGTACTACATGGCTGACTCAAGAATCCCCAAGATTTAAAGTGATGGCTCTAAAACGCGCGTATCGCTCACCTAAAAGGTGAGGGTTCTCTCCCTCTAGGAGTTATCTCAAGCAGTGCCCCAACCCAAGGGAGAGTCCCTGACTGCAGACCCACTGGTCCAAGGAGGACTGATTCCAACATGTCCTCTGACAGGACCCCATTTATACCCCTGTCGAATCTGAGCTGTGGTCATTTAATCCCTGTTGGCCAGGAGGATCACCTCAGTGTGCCTGGTTTATCTTGATTGGCCAGTCCAAATTTCAACCTGCGGCATCCAGGGTTTCCTTCCCCTTCTCCTTTCCTGGAGAAGTTTTGTTTCCTGTTGGCGGGATGGGTGGGGTTGGGGAGAGGGATGTACTGCCACACTTGAATTCAGGAAGATAAAGCAGAAGAATAATACATATAGTTTTATAGATCCTACTTTTCATCCATCTAAAAATCACAAGTTTACATAAGAACAGCAGTCATATTATTTTAAATCAAAAGAAAGGAAAATGTGTGTAGGAGATATGACAAAAGGCTCCTTTTAAAGAAGAAGCCAATATTTCTTTTCAGCTGGCAAATGAATGTCATATGAAATTTGTGGAGAATGGGTCACTCAGGAAAAGCTTTGGGGGAAAAAAAAGTGAATTAAAAAAAAAAAGTTGATTTGCCTGTGCTGAGTCAATCTATAGAAGATGTTGTTGAAGTATCTCTTGCATACCTTATTTTCTATCAGCTCAAGTCCCTCACTAAATATTTTGTTTCATGACATTCTGCAAACTTTTTTATTTCAGCCAGTGAAGACTTGATGAACTTTTATTACATCACAGAAGACATAATCCATCTGGGAAACCTGGCCCAAAGAGAAGGTTGAGCATACAAAACATTTGCACAATAAATCCCGTGACTCAAGCTTGTGGACTTCTATTGAAAAATATTCTGTATCCTCATGTTTGGAGAGCTGTTTTTTATAGGCAAAATGATGCGTTTTTTCCACAGGAAGCAGAAATTTTTCATACAAACAAGAACTGCTCTGCTGAAACCAGTTTTCTGTCAAAACAATTCTAACTGAAAACTTTGAGCCATCTGTTTTACATCATCACAATGAGCAGAATTTGGAGGTAGCTTGGTACAGTGTACAGGCAATTTCCAAGTGAATTTGCCTCTACCAGCTGATACAGACCAGCTAACAAATCTGAAGAGTATAACGTTCAATAGAACTCAATGAAACTATTCTAAGTAATTCCATACTTTGAATAAGTGGACTCCATTATACCCACAGTAAATTATATTTTTTTAGTTTCTGTCAGTGTTAAAAAGCAAATCAGGTATCTGTTATTCATCTGGCCACTTGACAGTATTAATGGAAGAGGGGAAATGGGGGTTATGCTACGTACAGTGGGCACATCTGTTCTGATAACTAAATTATGGCCTACACAGTAAACAAGGTGATCTGAACAATGCATACCATCTGTTTCTTACAGCTTACTTCCTTATTATTTCAATGCACTAATGTACATCCTGTTTGTATTCTGTATATGTCTAATATGTAGGGCTTTTTCTCTTTATGGAATATCTTGTTTGCATATATTGTCAACATGACAATGTTCAGTGAAAGTGATATCAATTATATCTGTTTGCATAACTCAAGGAAAAAATGTGTATGTCCACTTTGAAGAATCTGAAGGGAAAAAAGAGGTGTTGAAAAAAATGCTTGTTATTTAAACAGAATAAATATACTCTTCTTCATCAAACATTAAATCTTCTGTTTCTAAGCATGAAATTATAGGCCTGAAAGGACTTTCAATTCTTTTTGAAAGCTAGATAAGTATACTTCAATAAAAATTTTTAAATATTTGAATAATTTCCAGTGAGACCAGTTCCACAAACTCCCTGTCTAGCCTGCTTTGTTGTCTAACTATTTGTCAGAAAAATTTATCTGATACCTAATGAAAATATTTGTTATTAAATAAGTTGGCTGTTATGTGGACAAATGTCTTTCCTGACCATATAGATATGCTAACAAGATGCTTCCTGAAATAAAAAAGAAGGTAATGCCCATGCAGATGACTAACCCTGATTTAAAACTATGAGAAATAGCCAGAACTTGTAGATATTGGGGAGGGGAGGGGGGGAGGTGTTACTTTACAAAACCTGGCTAAAGGGGACTGCTAAGACAAACACACCATAAATCCCCAAAGTTGGATAACATAGCAGTGAAACTGGGACAGTGGGGGAAGAGTGGCAAAGAGGAGGAATCTGGGAGAGGAAAGAAAGGGAGAAAGGATATATAAAGTGACACAAATTATATGATCAGGCATCCCTGTTGAGCAGTCATGCAGCTGATCAACATATTTTGAAAGACAATAAACCCTTTGTTTCCACTGTACTTGCATATGACTTTCCTCTGGGGAACAAGGAGCAAGGGATGACTTCCTTGGCGTTAGTGAGAGAAGCACTTTTCATAACATTGACATAACATAATGTAATGTAACACAACATAATATAATAGAACATAAATGGAGCTAAAACTCTATTTTTTCCATGTCTCCTGTAACATTTACAATAACTTCATGTATCTTTAGTACAGAAAGAACAATTAATAGTTTCATTCTTTATATAAAAACCTTCTACAAAGTAGTGTATTGGGTTTGGCTGAGATGGAGTTAACACTCCCCATAGCAGCCCTCATAGTGCTGTGCTCTGCATCAGTAGCTGGAAAGGTGTTGATAACACACCAGTGTTTTAGCTACTGCTGAGCAGTGCTGGCACAGCATCAAGGCTGTCTCTCCAATATTTTTGCCCCCCCACCTCAACGGCAGGCTGTGGCAGGGCAAGATCTTGGGAGGGGACATAACTAGGACAGCTGACCTAAACTAACCAAACAGATATTCCATACCATATGACATCAGCTCAGATATAAAAGCTAAGTAAAGGGAGACAGAAGGGGGGACATTTTTGTCTTCTGGAGCAACCACTTCGCATACTGAAGCCCTGCTTCCCGGGAAGTGGCTAGACATCGCCTGCTGATGGGAAGTAGAGAATAACATCATTTGGTTTTCTTTGCTTTCGCACGCAACCTTTGCTATCATTTTATTAAACTGTCCTTATCTTGACCCACGAGCCTTTTGTTATATTTTCTCCCCCCCGTCCAGCTGAGGAGAGGGAGTGATAGAGCAGCTTTGGTGGGCACCTGGCACCCAACCAGGGTCAACCCACCACAAGTAGAAATCCTCTATATTAGAGGACACTCTGCCAACATTTACAGTCTTTCTTCTTTTCTGATGAAATTTTTTTTTTACCTAGTTCAATGTTTCCTCACACTTTATTTACAATCCTCTTATTATTCATGTCTCATTTCTTTGGACTTTTTCCAGTGTCACTAAACTATGGTGTCCAAATACAGTGCTGTAACTCCAGTGCTGCAAATCCTGAATAATATAAACAAAAAAAAAAAGAAAAACAAAAAAAAAAAAAAAGAAAAATTGTCAGGGTTATGCTTGTATCCTTTTAAAAGGAGACAGTGTTCTGTAAATATTATGTCTTCAGTAGTCATTGTTGTCAGGGCAGTTAATAAAACTGGCCAGCAGGCAGAGCTCAACCTCTGAGCTATTGCCTGCTAGACTCTTCCCATCCTGTGTTTTCCTCTCTGTTATCGGGCCTGCCCTCATAATAATCACATTCTGAGTGATGCATCTGTCAATGAAACTTGTTTATTCCCCACCACCACATGAATGCCTTCAGTCTGTGATCTACTATGACTCCTACTCCCAGCTCTTTAAACACACTACTTCTTTAGTGCTTTTGCTACCCTGCTATTCTACATTTTGATTTGTGAATTTTATTTCTCTTCTGAGATGCGTTTTGCACTTGTCCTAAATTAACTTCTTTACTTTTGATCTCAGTTCTCTTCTTGAGTGGAAAACAAAGTGTATATTGGTAGAGTCCTATGAAATGTCCTTCTTTTGTACTCAGCCTTTGAAAATTACTCATAGACTAAATTTTTAATTAATTCCATAATTTCATCTAGATCTTTCCCTTGTCTGTATAGAAAAAATGTGTTGGATGTCTTTCTAATTCAAGATATATCAGATCTACACTTTCCTGGTTTCATAGTTCAGACATAAAAGAAGTTGTGGGATTTATTGCAGGATTTTACAATACATTTGAAGAGATATATCTTCTCTTGAAAATATGCAAAACCACCTGTAAAAAGATGGGTTTTGTCTTCTAAGCATATTGAATCCAGCTTGGGCTTTTTTTAGTTCTTTTATTTTATTGAGATGATGCTTAAAATAGTCAGGATGGATCTGTAAGCTCAAAGTGGATCCCATAGTCAAAAAGGGGTAAAATTGCGGAAGAACTGGTGGTTGGGATATGCAGACAAGGAGAAAGGAGACTGACTGGGCTACCTGCCTCTCCCTCAGTAGTGCAGTTCACTCTGCAGTAGTGTGGCCACAAGGCTATTGTACAAGGAATTGATGATCCTCATGCTTGATTTCTTCTCATATATACAGGTGCACTTTGAATAGCCTGTGACAACGTACCAGCCAGCTGTGGTAGAGTATCCATGATTACTCAGGTGTATGACTCCATATGATGGGTAGCATGTGACTGCTCTATAGAGTGGTATAATTAAGCAGGGTACACATAAGCAATGAATAGTTGATCAATATACATTTATTTGATGTTTACTCAATCATAAGTATACGGATAGTGCTTTGTCTTGTTGACACAAAATGTTATACAAGCCTGCTGGGGAACTAACATTATTGTGATAAGGGTATTGGAGCATACTGTCCAATGCTCTCTTCAAAGCTAAGTTCACATTCCAGACAAGTCTGCTATCAGTGACTGATGCATCTGTATTGTGAGCAAGACCCTATAAGTGTACTAGAAAACTTGGAGCTGGTGAACCTCATCATGGATGGGAACTCTGGGCAGCACGTCATGATCCATGAGGCGGGACTCAGCTGATGTTGCAACAGTCAGGGTTCTCAGCAGTGGAAGACATGTGAGATTGCTATCACTTTGTCTATAACTTACTTCCTTTACTGACTAGCTTTATCTGTGCCTTTCTTACTGAGATCCCAAAAGAACTGACACCTCCTCAGTGCAAAACAGTCTCTCCGAGACTTCTGAAGGAATGTTCATTCTGCACAGCATGCTCTTGTTGAGTAAACTGATGTAAAAAACATACACTCCTGTAGGCTTTCTTAAAATCCTATTACCAGGTTGAATTTAGTTAAAATTTGAAATATTTCCCATACTAATAGTAAGGATAGCAAAAATACAGTGCAAATTTCAAGACCTCAGTTTAGCAACTGACTGTTTTGTGCTTATTTCATTCTGCTGAAAGCAGTACTCATTTTCACCTCATCCTTTCCGGTTCCTCATGGTCAAAGAATGCTTGCATTTCTTAGGAATCTGTGATAGCACTGCCACAAGGCAGCTTGCAAGATATAAATAGAAGCATAGAATAAGAACCCTAGGGAGACTTTTGTCTTAAGCATCAAAGGCTAGAAACATGTAAAGCTTAGCTAGATAAAGCTGAGGGTGCCACAAGTTTTATTTATCTTCTAAACTGTGGCAAAATGTCTTGTACAGCTTTGGTGCCTTAAATACAGCTGGTTGTTAATATGCCAACACAAAACATCATTATGGCAGTCTAATGCCATTAGTTAAAAGTCATCAGAAGATACTTGACTCTTCCCACTCAAAGGTGTGTTTTCCCCTATGTATTTTTTGATTAAGAAATTACAGATAGGAGAAAACGTAACACTGTAGCTCAACTCATCCCAAAATTCTGTGTGTAATAGATTTAAACAAAATCTGCAAAAAGTGTCTTATAGTTCTTCAACAAATATGTAATCTGAACTAAGGCACATGCAAGAAAATAAACAGTTGACTAAGTACCATTTATCAGAAGGCAGCTGCTGCCCCTATATTCCTCCTTACATTTTAAGGCACATTACTTTGCCTGAGAAATGGATTAATGCATGTACAAGCACAAGCTCAGGAAGAGAAGATATGCACAGTAACAGACTTTGTGCAACAAATAAATAGCAAGTTCATAGAGTCATGGAATCATAGAATGGTTTGGGTTGGAAAGGACCTTAAAGATCATCTAGTTCCAACCCTGCTGCCATGGGCAGGGATACCTTTCACTAGACCAGGTTGCTCAAAGCCCCCTTCAACCTGGCTTTGAACACTTCCAGGGATGGGGCTTCCACAACCTCTCTGGGCAACCTCTTCTCATGCCTCACCACCCTCACAGTGAAAAACTTCTTCCTTATATCTAATCTTAATCTACCCACTTTCAGTTTAAAGACATTACCCCTTGTTTTATCACTACATGCCCTTGTAAGAAGTCCCTCTCCAGCTTTCTTGTAGGCCTCCTTTTAGGTACTAGAAGGCTGCTATAAGGTGTCCCCAGAGCCTTCTCTTCTCCAGGCTGAACAAACTCATCTCTCAGCTTCTCTTCATAGGAGAGGTGCTCCAGCCTGCTGATCATCTTCATGGCCCTCCTCTCGACTCACTCCAACAGGTCCACATCCTTCTTATGCTGGTGGCCCCAGAGTTGAACACAGTACTCCAAGTTGGGTCTCATAAGAGTGGAATAAAGGGGGAGAATCACCTCCCTTGACTTGCAAGTTACACTTCTTTTGATGCAGCCCAGGATACAGTTGGCTTTCTGGGCTGCAAACACACCCTGCTGGGTCATGTTGATCTTCTCTTCAACCAACACCCCCAAGTCCTTCTCCGCAGGGCTGGTCTCAATGCACTCATTGCCCAGCCTGTATTTGTGCTTGGGATTGCCCTGCAGGACCTTGCATTTGGCCTTGTTGAACTTCATGAGGTTTGCACGGGCTCACCTCTCAAGCCTGTCAGGGTCCCTCTGGATGGCATCCCTTCCCTCCAGCGTGTCAACTGTACCACACAGCTTGGTGTCATTGGCAAAAAACTGCTGAGGGTGCACTCAATCCCACTGTCGTTGTTGCAGATAAACAGCACTGGTCCCAATACTGAGCTCTGAGGAATGCCACTCATTACTCTCTCCACTTGGACATTGAGCCATTGATAGCAACTCTTTGAGTGCAACTATCCAGCCAACTCCTTATCCACTGAATGGTCCATCCATCAAATCCATGTCTCTCCATTTTAGAGGCAAGGATGTTGTGCAGGTCAGTGTTAAACACTTTGCACAAGTCCAGGTAGATTATGTCAGTTGCTCTTCCCTTATCCACCAATGCTGTAACTCCATTGTAGAAGGCTACCAAATTTGTCAGACACGATTTGCCCTTAGTGAAACCATGTTGGCTGTCTCATCTTCCATGTGCCTTAGCATAGTTTCCAGAAGGATCCGCTCTATGTTCTTGCTGGGCACAGAGGTGAGACGGACTGGCCTGCAGTTCTCTGGGTCTTCCTTTTTTCCCTTTTTAAAAATGGGGGCTATGTTTCCCCTTTTCAAGTCAGTGGGAACTTCCCCAGACTGCCAGGACTTCTCAATTGTGATGGATACTGGCTTAGCCACTTCATCCACAAGTTCCCTCAGGACCCGTGAATGCATGTGTCATGGTTTAAGACCACCTGGCAACAAAGTTCTATGAAGCTGCTTGCTCACTCTTCCCCCACAGTGGGATGATGAGGAGAAAATATAAAGAAAAGCTCGTGGGTTGAGACAAGGACAGGGAGGGATCACTCACCAATTGTGGTCATGGGCAAAAACCAGACTCAACTTGGGCAAAAACCAAAATCAATTTATTTTACTACCAATCAATTCAAAACAAGGATAATGAGAAGTAAAACTGAATTTTAAAACACCTTCCACCACCCCTCCCTCCTTCCCACTCCCAGTTTTCTCTACCTCCTCCCTCTCAGTGGTGTAGGGGGATAGGGAATGGGGGTTGCAGTCAGTTCATCACATGATGTCTATACTGTTCCTTCCTCCTCAGGGGCAGGTGTCCTCACTCTTCCCCTGCTCCAAAATTGGGTTCCTCCCACAGGAGACAGTTCTCCATGAACTTCTCTAGCATGAGTCCCTCCCATGGGCTGCAGTCCTTCATGAACTGCTCCAGTCCTTTCCAAGGGCTGCAGTCCTTCAGGCACAGGCTGCTCCAGCATGGGCTTTCCCATGGAGTCATGGCCATCTCTGGGGGCATCCACCTGCTCCAGCATGGGTTCCTCCACAGGTTTCAGGTGGGCATCTGTTCCACCCCTTCACCTCCATGGTCTGCAGGGGGACAGCCTGCCATCCCACCATGAGCTGCAGGGACATCAGCATCTCCGGCACACCTCCTCTCCCTCCTTCTTCACTGGTCTTGGTGTCTGCATGGGTGTTTCTCTCACATCCCACTCCCCCCTCCACTGCAATCAGCTACCACTGTCACTGATTGGGTCAGCCTCGGCCAGTGGTGGGTCCAACTTGGAGCCGGGGAAGCTTCTAGCATCTTCCCACAGGAACCACTGCTGTAGCCTGTCCCCTGCTATCAAAACCCCACTGCACAAACCCAAACCAGCATCTTATCAGGTCCCATGGACTTATGTACCTTCAGGTTGCTTAGATGGTCTCAAACCTGACTTTCTTTTTCGGTGGGCAGTTCTTCATTCTCCCAGTCCTTTGCCTTTGCCTTCTACTTGGGCGGTGTGGCTGAAGTGCTTGCCAGTGAAGACTGAGGCAAAAAGATTCCTTGAGTACCTTAGCCTTCTCCATGTCCTGGGTAACCAGGTCTCCCAATTGTTTCCAGAGAAGGCCCACATTTGCCTAGTCTTTCTTTTATCACTGATGTACCTATAGAAGCCTTTCATGTTGCCCTTGTCATCCCTGGCTAGATTTAACTCTGTCAGGGTTTTGGCTTGTCTAAGCTGATCCCTGTCTGCTCATACAATTTCTGTTTTCTTCCCAGGCTTCCACCTTCTATAGGCTTCCTTTTTGTGTTTGAGTTTGTCCAGGAGCTCCTTGTTCATCCATGCAGGCCTCCTGGTGTTTTTAACTGACTTCCTCTTTGTTGGGATGCATCACTCCTAAGCTTGGAGGAGGTAATCCTTGAATATTAACAGGCTTTCTTGGGACCCTCTTCCCTCCAGGTCTTTGTGACAGGTGCTGTTGACCCTACCCTCCCTTAACGGAACCAACAGCAGTTTGGTGCAGGCTCCAAAGGAGGTAAAGGCCTGAGCCATAGCCAGGCCAAGAACTCCTCTAGGAAACCCACGAGGGAGGAGAGTGACGCAGTGAAAGTTGTACGTACAAGGCGTCTCATGCATACCTCTCCCATTGCATGCAACTTGACTACGAGCCAACCACTGTACCCCATAAAGTGAGATCTCAGCCTAAGTGAGCCTTCTTTGAGCTCCCCCTGCTAAGCAGTGTGGCTGCATGGTAGTAATCTCTACAACGTAATCTTTTACCAGTGACAGATTGTTGGATGAGCCCAATTTGAATCTGAAATCCAGCAACTGGACTGCAAGTCAAGCAACTCTCCCCTTGAGCAGAGACGCCTCTCAATATTAAGAGATAGTAGTCATTTAGCTTAAATAAGTAAGTTCTAAATAGAATTAATCACTTAGAATTATAATGTCATGTGATTTAGTATGCTGTTTGCTTAGCTTTACTTACTTAGCATGAGTAGCTAGATTTGCTCAAGTCTTAGACCATAACCTGTAAACTTTCACTTAGATTTACTGAATGCGTACCTACTTAGTCAAAACAGGGGCCTCTGCATCCAGTGCAAATCAGGAGATAAGGAGGCTTCAAGGCTGCAATCATGAACAGCACCTGTATTCAACAAAGTAATGAACAGTCTGTCTGGAGATGGTGAAGGAATCCAATAAGGGGTTAAAAGGTGTCAGACCAGAATCAGTATTGGACCAAAGGGCATGTGGAAGATGTACAAAGAGTGTGAAGAGTGCATGAGGGGCGGGTGAATAGTCTGTAAGCGTATAATTACCGAGCTATGTCTTTGTTTGGGCCCGTTATCTGTCCTTCCTTCCTTCCTTCATCTCTTTCTCCTCCCCCTCCCCTTCAGGGCACCCAGCTTGAGCCGACCTTGCTGCTGTACCACTCTATGAAATTATTTCTTTTTATAAGACTGAATGCCTGAGAGTCTGCATCAGGAAACTGAGGGCTAGAACTTTGGAGCAAACTTAACGCCAGACACCTGGACAGATTGGTAAATGATTAACAGCATACTAAATTTTGAAATAATAACTAAGTGATATAAAGGATTTATTGTGCACATATAATATTATAGACATAAAGCGTTGACCAAGTCTGAGACTAAGTCTGGGTCCAGCTGCACATAGACTTCTCCCAGAGAAGGAGTTCAGAAAGCAAGGGGGTCCATTCCAAACCTCTTGACTCAAAGGGAGGGTCTCCCTTACTTTTTTGCATCTCCAGCCTCTGCGCAGATCACCCTAAATCAGTTCTAACTCTATTTTCCTTTCTATGTTTCTCCCACGTAGTAAGAGAGTGAACCTTGCCATTGAACTTGTTAAGTCGTGCTTTTACAGATTCTTTAAGGATCCTAAATCACCCTTTCGTGACAGGCTTTATCCCATGGTACTCTACCAAACAGATCACTGAAAAGGCCAAAGTCTGCTCTCCTCAAGTCCAGGGTAGTGAGCCTGCTATGCTCCCTCCTCACTGCCCTAACAATCTTGAACTCCACCGTTTCATGGTCACTGCAGCCAAGGCTGTTTGTGAACTTCACATTCCCCACCAGCCCCTCGTTGCTGAGAACAACGTCCAGCATAGCATCTCTCCTCGTTGGCTACTCCATCACTTGGAGAAGGAAGTTGTCACCAACACATTCCAGCAACCTCCTAGATTGCTTATGCCGTGCCGTGTTGTCCCTCCAATGTATATCAGTGTGGTTGAAGTCCCCCATGAGGACCAGGGTTTGTGAGCATGAGGCTGCTCCTACCTCTCTATACAGAACCTCATCTGCTCAGTCTGCCTGGTCAGGTGCCCTGTAGCAGACTCCCACTATAATGTCACCTGTCCCTGCCTTCCCTTTAATCCCTACCCATAGGGTCGGTCGGCTCCTCATCCATCCCTAGGCAGAGCTCCATGCACTCCACCTACTCGTTGACATAGAGGGCAACACCGCCTCTGCTCTCTTCTCCTCTGCCTGTCCTTCCTAAAGAGCCTGTGTCCTTCCCTGCCAACACTCCAGTCACAGAAGGAATCCCACCAAGTCTCCATGATGCTAATAAGATCATAGCCCTGCAAGTGTGTGCACATCTCTCATTCCTCTTCTTTATTCCCCATGCTACATGCTTTTGCATAGAGTCATTTAAGTTGGGCCCCTGATGAAGCTTACTTACTGGCTGGAGTGACTGTAATTGCTTTGTGCTGATCTTCAGGTGCTCTTCTGCTGACCTGTGGTCCTTCTTCAGGCTATGGGCCTTGTTGTGGAGCTTTCAAGGACCGTGTCTATATTGTGTCCTTTGGTGCCAGTGAAGATCAGAAAATTAATGCAGAGATGTTATCTTTTGATGTAATTAGACCGGCATAATCTATTACAGAGTTTGAAAATATTAAAGAAATATTAATATTGACATTAATGAAATAAATACCTCCCTAAATTTTAGTCGTAAGTGGCTTTTCTGCATATTTGATGGGCTGGTTATTCACAGATGTACTAGTAGAAAGCCTCAATGAACTGTTCCTTTCCCTGTCATATTTGCCAGGAAGGCTGCACACAGAACTGGGAAACTGATGAGCCAGTGACCATCTGTCTGTTGTTGACTTGAACACTTGGGAAATTTATTTGTGATTCATTTTTTTCCCTCTTCCATTTTGAGGACACATCCCAACTCAGGCTGGTATTGTGACCTTTCCAGAACTCTTCCTTTGCCCATAATTAGCACTGTCATGCTCCATTTGCCTCTGTTCACCAGACTTTCTTTTTCAGTGCTTCATTGCCTGGTCAGTGCAGAATGAGTTCTTCCCTCACCTCCTCCCCGCCCCAGTATGGCATATTTATCCATTTGCATGACTGTCTGCAAATTGGGACATTGTGTGTGGAGATTCAGCATCCTTGAAAGGCAAAATGACAATGATGAGAGAGGAGTACTGTTTGAATAAAGCTGTAGAATGAAAGTGCATGCTACAAGCTCCTTCAAAAAGGAGGTCAAGAAATTGCCAAGGAGAATGTAGGCCAAAAATCAATCAGTTGAAAGGACCTGCAAGATATTCAGTGCTGCTAGAGATGAAATGTTGTTCCAAAATATATTTACTCTTTAGGCTAGGTAGTTATTGAGAACATCTGTATCAAATGGTTATTTTAAGTTGGCTACTTTTTGCTCACACCATTTAGTAAGTCCTGAAAATAGAATAATATAAAGTGATGTACTTTTTCTTCCCTTCTATTCTCATTGTTCTAGAAGATTTGGAATATCTGACAAAACAATAAACATGGCACTAACACTGTCCCTCCTTACCTATACACAAATACAACTTTCAGTGTCAGCTTTGCTGCTGCAGCTGCCAGACTTTCAAGGGGGTGAGATGTGCGTATGGGTGAGAGACATCAGAGGAAGCATATGATATAGCTGTAGTAGGCCATCAACAAAATGATGACACCAAGTACTCACAAAATAACCTTCAAGGTTGCTTCAATTTGACAGTGGCTGTTCTAATCCCTGTGCACCTCCCTCTAAATCAAACTTTCAGAAGAACCCATAAAATTGGTTGATGTTGGGATCATTCTGGAATACATCTGAAATGTGCTATTCTTATACTGAAATGAAGGACAGCGAGATGGTATAAAATTAACAATAAATGAAAATACATTAACATTTAAAACATTTCCAGCATAAAGTAAAACAATTTCCCATCATCCCTGGTTCTTTCTTACTTAGCATTAGCCATGTAACTTTCTTGGATGTAAGGTACTTGTAACTAATGCAAAGAATCTGCTCCAATTTTCAACTGCATTGACATGTACTGATTTTACAGAATTTTACATAGTCTGACAAACTTCACTTCTCTCACGCTGCTTCACTTATACATAAATCATTTCATTTTAGAGCCATTAACAAAGAGTCAAAAAGGTACACTTTTTGTGAAGTAGATGAACTCAAATTCAGTTTCATGAAAAGTAATGGAGTGAGAGAATCTTCAGCTTTGCTAATTGGGTTAAGTCAGTTCAGTCTTCCTTTTAAGCCATGGTAGTCATGATTAGATATGTTTTAGAATGGTATAATTTTGCTAGTGCAAAGTAGAGAAGTCAAGAGGATGACTTTAGCATTGAGACTGAAGAATAATAACCATAATTCAGAAATTAAAAATATAAATTATCTAAGAAAAATGGTCCTTTAATCTGGAGAAAGAGTAGTCTGTTCACTTACAAAATGTGGATTAAAAGCTAATTAAACCTGGTGCAAAACTTGTAAATATAGCTTTTACTGACTTCAGTAAGCTTTAGATCAGATTTCATGATCTTAATAAGATATGGTTTCAGTGGTTCTATATCATATATTAAATGTTTTCTCCACAAAATCCCATCTGCAGATAGCATTAATCTGGTAACCCTGGACAGAACCTTGAAACTGGATTAAAAATATAGCAAACAGTCCAGCATTACAGTGTACTGGATCAATTCTTGAGAAAGTCTTATAAGAACCACTTTATTTAAATAGTAACTTGACTCCCTATAGCTTCATTTTTATGGACCCCAAATTCACATGCACAATTTTCTGGGGGAAAATAAAGGTGTTGAAAACTAAGGCACTAGTTCTCCTAGTGAAGTGGTAGAAACTAGAAAATGAGCAGTAGATTGAACATGTTTCACTAAGTTCAATGACTGCTGTTGCAAAAGAGTGTGTTTCATATGCCATAGATCACAGCCAGTTCAGATACCTTGTCACAGTCAGAATATATATTTTTAATGTCTTTAAATGGATCTCCACCTGCACATATGATGACAGTTTTTTTTATTTGTACAGGTGTGTACAAAGAAATAAACAAACAAGAAAAAATAAAAACAACCTTAGCCCTTTGAAAATAAGCACAATAATTGTGCTACTTTGCATTTCGATATGAGTTCTTTTGAAATTGAAATATAATCTCTCCAATTGGAGATAATTATTTTCTTTCCCTGAGCCAGCTGCAGCTTTTAAACTGAGGGGTGGAACAATTAGAAAAGCAAGGGTCCAGAGCAATATTTAAAGCTAAGGGACTAAGTAACTACAAATTAATCTTTAACTATGGTCTCTGTCCTCTCAGTGATGTGAAATTTCAAAATTAACTTCTCAAGCATGACTTGGAAGACTTGTGTTCACTACATTTCAGTTGAGACATTCTGAAACTTTATCTATGAGACTGTTGTAACCTGCAACTAAAAACAACTGAGGATCAGAGTGTCTTTGCTGAAGATTAACCACTATAAAAAAGGGAACTTATTGTTTGGGACAAAAAGAAAAGAAATGTAAGGTAGGTCTGTGTCCCTGTACCATGATTTGATCTTCTTTTCTTTAAAAAAACATCTTTGTAGCTATTGAAATAAGAAACAATATCACAAAAGCCAAGTTCCTCTACTTTTAGCATTTCTGTTTTTGATGATCTTACTATATTTTGTCAGCATAGGGCCTCATTATGATTCTAGTTAACTTGAGTTAAGAATATCACATTACAGCCACATATAACAGTCTATCTAAGCCACATGTGAACTGACTTTTAAGTCAGGTATGTACAAGTGTTAGTGTTCTGCATACATACAATACAGAGGTATTTTGGAGCTCTGTTGGTTAGCACACTGAGACAGTACTATTATTTCCAAGTAATAGTCTTCTCTTTACTTTGCATTTCTGTGGAATTGGCCTAACACTATGTACCATGTAGTAGTTCTTTTAATGCATTCTCATTTCTATTGACTGAGACCCATATATTGAAATTGATAGACAGAGTCTCCCATAATCTCTGTGGAGGTATTAAAAATGTATGTCTATCCATCATTTTGCTGAAGGAAAACCTGATCAGGTTTGAGTCTTTGAATGAAAAATGACTGTTAATTCAGTTACACAATTTAAAAACAATGTCCCTGAAAGGAAATGTTATTTTTTATTTATTTTAAAAGAATGCACATTTGTGCCTAGTCACTACCATAAATGAATTTTCTACATAGTATAAGTCATTATTATATTTTAAAAATTTCTTTCTCCCTGTACCACAGTGGATGTAATAACCATACTTGGCTATTACATCTCTTTAAATGCCACTGTAACAAGTGGCCTATTAAACATTTAATTTTAAGCAATATTATTTTTTAAATAGCATTGTACAATGTTACATTTTTAATATATTTTTCAAAATGTCATAATTTGTAAACCTGTCAGGAAACTTCAGTAGACTCACTTTCAATATTTGTATCAGGCAGTCCCATGAATAATCTGATGGTTTTATTAATACATGTAACAGGAGTCATAAAGAAAAAAAATTTAGAACTTTATTTCTTTAGGCTAAATAATCACCGGGGACACGATAGAATCATAACTGTCTGAAGTCCTGCATTTTAACACTAAAAAGAGTAGAAAAATACTCTTCTGTACTAGTTTTAATCTTTTTTATGGGGGAGGGGAACAGACTGACTTTTTGTTTGTGCTCCTTACTGTGAGTCTTTTTTCTGTGATGGTTGGGCCTAGAACTGGGATGACAATCAACGTGTAATATCTTAAGGATGCTCTCACACCTTAAAAACTGAACAAATTTTAAACAGCAGTCACATTGTGCAATAGGTGCTGAAGAATTCTGGTTTTGGTTGTTTTTTTTTTTTCTGAGATGAGATGTGTAATCCTGAAGACTGCTAACTGCAATGCAAAATTATGTGTTTTCTCCAATAAATGTGCTTTATTAAGATGTTCAATTTTAAACCCCAGAATGCTCATGCTTTGATTGGTCTGTTCTTGTTGGACCATACTTCTTTTCCCCCCTCCCATTCCTATGGCTTGTGGGAAAGGGAAAATAAAAACCCCACAGTTTTTATGAAATCAGAAAACTGTGTTTACTTATAGTAGTGAAAGATCATATAAAGACTCAGTCATGTCCTCTTCCTTATTTAGAGAGTCAAACTATCAGTGATGCTAATACATTCAACCAGCGAAAACCAGACTCCTCCCCTCCAAGATATATTTGAACATCAGTGTCCAAATAACTTTCCATTTTGTAATTCTCAGAGATGGCCACCATCTTTAGCATACATTTCTGGACTTTTGCTTTCCTATTTAAGGTTACTGGCTAAGGTTTCCTGTTTAAGGTTGCAATTAGTATCAGAATTACTTTTATGCATTATTACTGTTTGTAGGAGTGTTAATATGAAGAATACTTGAAAGGTAATGCTTAACATTATTACTATTATAACTTTTATGACACTCTGTAGAGCTCAGGTAAGCTTTCCTTCTCATTGATTTGTCATGCGGTCAGAAGTGGGTTTGTGTTTCAGGGAGTTTCATGTTTAATAGAAAACTCAATTTGAAGAAGAATTAAACAAATTACTTCTGGAACTGGTACATATATTTCTGTCTTTAATATTCTAACACTGATGCTATATCTTCTCAGGCCTTTATTGGAATATGTAACTTTTTTGTATCTCTTATTTTGCATGCTTCTCCTTTGCCTTTTCCTTCCTATTAAATTACTGTTTCCCTCTGATCATCAGTTACAGTGTTCTGAGAGGGCTAAAATGAAATCGTAAGTCCAAGATACCAAATTCGTCTTGCTAGTCTTGCTTGAGACAAATTGATTAGGCAATTTATATCTTCTTTGTTGCACTCAGAGGATCCTGAAATTCCATTGTAGAATTAGCTTCCAAGAAAATGAAATCTTTCATCTAGATGTTATTTTTATGTTTATGTCTTAAACTTTTCTAACTTGAGTGATTTCAACTTAAGAGCCTAAATAAAGTTGAAACTTTTAAAATAAACTTTTGTGTCAATACCTCTCTCAATTTATCTAATTCTGACAAGGAAAATGGTAACTACTTAGACTAAGCATAGTAAAGAAAAGAACTAAAAGTTTTAACCAGTTCTTTATACATGAAAAAGAGCATAGAAAAGGAGGAATTAAGAGATTTTATGAATATTCAACACTTACTTAGTTATATCAGGGCATCTATTCATTTACGTGTATTTTGCCACTGCTTCTTAGAAAAAAGGACTGGGGAAAAGTATTATCCATTTAACATGAAAAATTTTTAAAGGTGAAAAACCATATTAGTTTGGGTGGACATAAAACAACAAAACATGCAGAAAAGTGCTTGTTGCATGCTACAGTCTGCTAAGTTCTTGGTTCACACTGATGTTTTTTAATGAACCTCAGAAACAAATTACATTCAATGTCATTAACTGGCCCAAGAAGGAGTGAGAATGAAAGAGGAAGCAAGAGAATGAGACTGAACTCCATAGAGACAGAAAAATCATCCATACTTGGCCACATTTTTTACAGAGAAATTGTTGCTTTAATTATGTTGTCATTCTTGCATTTACGCTTCTTTTTGATACAATCATGTCTTTCTGAATAGCAAATGTAATGTAATCACATCATGGTTTTTATCAAGAAAAAAAATCAATGCTTCACTTATTTAAATTCTTTTTACTTTCTAGAGGAGGAAATGGGGGAGTTACATTTAATCAAATCAGGTCCACACTGCCAATCCATAACAGCATTTGATATAAAATTATATATTTTTTTATGGTATGCTATAATTGTTCAACATGCTTTTCTATGATACTTGGTATACTCTCTTAAGTTAAAAATTCGAGCTATGTTTTCTGCCTTTTCATTTAACTTCATGTCTATATATGAATTTAATTATGAAATCTGAATTAAGGTGAAAAAAGAATATTTCATCTCTTCTTATGATAATTAAGTTTCTTTCTATTCTTCTCAGCATCAGACTGAGCAGCACAGTACTTCCAATTCTTAACTTTCTTTTAGCCTATTATCTGTTGCCCTCAGACTGTCATGGTTAACAGCCTTTCTTTTAGTCTCCTCATTTTGGCTTTCCACACTCTGGCAAATAATACATATTTTGAGTACATACTGTGTGTTGACACAGGGAATCTTTATTTCTTTTTTTCTTTCTAAATAGATACAGATGTTTTAAAACCCTTTCTAGAACTGCCTAAAATCTCTGATAGATCTCTATGATTACGGCAATTAATATTTTATTTTTCACCTGCTGATCAGTTAAGAATGCAGACATTCTTACCTTGAAGACTATTTCTTATGAGAATGTGCAGAGAAAGATGGTATTTTTTAAAGGTTAGATTGCATTTCTGGATATGCAGGAATTCTATTTTCTAACTAGTTAGTATTATTCCTTTTTGAACTCCAGAAAGTGGGTAACTTAAATCTTCATGAAAAGTCAACATTTTGAAACTTTGTAAGGATTTAGTCAATAGTTTTTTCACAACCCATCCATTTCTTTATTCTGCCTTTTTCCACATTAAACTACAGCAGTATTTTTGGGGAAAAAAAAAACCACCACCACCAACAAAAAAAACCCCAATGATAGACTAATTTAGTTGGAAAGGAGCTACAACAACTAGTCCAACTGCCTGACCACTTTAGGGCTGAACAAAAGTTAAAGCATGTTATTGAAGGCATTGTCCAAATGCCTCTTAAACACTGACAGGCATTGGGCATCAACTACCTCTAGAAAACCTGTTCCAGTGTTTGACCATCCTCCCAGTAAAGAAATGTTTCCTAATGTCAAGTCTGAACCTTCCCTGACTCAGCTTAGAACCATTCCCATGCAACCCATCAATGGATACCAGGGAGAAGAGATCACTGCCTCTAGTGGTCTTTCATATGCAGACCCATGAAGATGATTCCTCTTTTTGTATATTTTGGGTTTTCCAGCAGTACACATTTAGCCATAGTGCACTGTCATCATTGTTTCCTTTTCCTCATATACATGTGGGGGTTTTTTGATGGGTCATTTAGAGATGATTGATAGGTGTAAGAAGATCAAACATAGATAAGTACTAATTTACAGAATTATTAATAGAAGAAAAGGGACAAAACTGTACCAGGTAGGAAAATAATTATTTTAATCTGGTTTAGAATTGCTGTAGCTGATTGCTCTAGCAACCTTTTCCTTCTTTCGCTACTGAATACTTGTGATCATTTACAAAATAATATATCACAATAGCTGGTGTGTTTACCTGTTTCCTAGGAAGGATTTCTTACATTGACTTCAGACTTTTTTCCTGGCTTCAGCATTCAAAAATAAATTGCACCAAGGTACACAGTAACTGTAGGAAGAACCTGGAAAACTGTGTTATTAAAAAAAAGAAACTTTTTTTTAGTTTTATTAAAGAAGACTATATTATTTATGCATATAATACCTATATATGCATATATACATTCTACTGCATACCTATACACATATATATGCATTTAATACATATTATACCAATTTATTTGTATAATATTCTGACATTTTGTCCTCTGTAGAGACCTATAGATCAACATAAGACTGCTAAAATCTACAGACTGTTAGTTCTTCAGATATTCTAGCAGTTGCAAAAAACCTAAACTTTTGGTGCAGAAGAGTGAAAATGGTTATTTCTGTGGTCAAAATAGAATTTTTAACTGGAGAACATAAGTGAATTTTTTATGTTACCTAATTTTAAACAAAAGATGAGTATCAAAATGTTTTGATACTCCACGATGTTTTGCTGTGTTCTTACAGAGCTGCTTCTGCCTATTTCCAGGCAAACAGCAGCATAAAGGGGAAAATAATGTTTATTTCTTCATGTATGATATTACAAGAGGACAGCCTACACATAGGTTACACATAGCCACTCAAGCATCTTGAAAAAGCAAGAAAAGCTAAACAATAACTGTTAAGCAAAATTACATTTTTTTTTAAAAGGAATGAGGAATGTAAAGATACATATATTTAAGACTGAATCATAAGGTCATTGTTTGGATCTTATTTAAATAGCAGGATAAAGATTAACCACTAGTAGTAAAAAATCTGGCCCTAATGCAAAAGTGCAGTGTAAAAGGATAATATAATTGTGCATTTCTGTTGAAATTAGTCAAAACAGCAGACCTCTGGCTTTATAAAACAAACAACCCTACCCCCCCTCCCCCACCCAAATAGGAACAAATGAATGAGATTCAGCAACTCATTTGGGGTTTAATAATGCTTAAAACAAACAAAAATTTTCTGTTCAGACCTAAATTGCTCATGTATTTATGATGTCCATATTTTCCTGTTGTTAACGTTCATTAAGTTGTGGTCCTTTATATGTAACTGTACACAGCGTTACAAGAATAAAAGTATCCATCACCTCAGAACATTAAGAGGTTTTACTCCATTTGTTCAAAAGCTATATGGACAGTGTGGTAAAGCCCCTAAATGGTACAGAAAAATGTAATGAATTATTCTCTTTCTAAAGACAGTAAAGCTTCTAGTGGGTTTCAAAAATAATGGTAAATGATTATTTTTTAGTTGGAAGCTGAACACACTTGTGAATCTGAATAGATTTCAGCAAAATTCAAGTAACCCTCAGAAGTGTTCTCAGCCGTGCTTTTTCATTTTAAAATCAAGTTGGAAAATTCCACTTCTGTTTAATACAATTCCGTATTTCTTTCGTTGGATGAGTTTATGTTTCTCCTACTGGCTCAGCATACTGATTTAAAGATAATCCAGTCTTGTGATTGAGGTTATTTTCAATTTTTGATGCTGAGCAGGTCTTCAGCCATGAAGTAAAATAAAATAGACTTAATAGGAAAAGGAAATACTTCTGGCATATATCAGTAGCAAATCACTAAGGCATCCTTCTTCTAACTCTTAAACATGTGTTTTAAGTGAAGAATCTTCACCATTTTTGTGGAATTTAAAGTTAGGTGTAGCAGCAGATAAAGTCATACTTAGAAAAACAACCTTTCTGTAAGACACTTGGGACACAATGTAATATTCCTATCTGTGAGATGGAGAGAAAAAGAGGAAGAAATATTTCTCTGTTTTTAATCAGTTCATCACTATAAAAACTGATGAATTTAAAGCAAGACAGCATAGTGGTGTTCTCCAGAAGCTGCTAACTCATTTAACCTATAGTGATAGGTGGGATCTGCATAAGAAAGGTCACTTTCTCCATCTCTTGTGAGCATTATTTGGTTAGACAAAAGTGAGAGGGGAAGAAAGGGTAGGCAGTGCTTTCCCATTGTGTTTCATTCAGCTATAGCTGCCATCAGCTGCAACTCCTGAACTTCTCCCTGCCAAATGAAATCAGGCAGGCTTTTGAATTCTGAATGATTTCCAACTTGATGATGAGGGCAGTGCCTGTACAAACTGCCAGCTATACAAATGTGGAATTAGTTTGGATTGTTATTGCAGATGAGTGGAGACATTAGGCTTAGTGAAACAGACAAAATATAATCACAAAGGAAACACGGCTCAAAAGGTCAGCGTGGAAGGAAAGCAGATGGATCCAGGGGGTTCTAGGGAGCTACTCTTGATTTCACCAATACTTTCTATATGACCCTCAGCTCAGAGTTCACTGGAAATTTTTAGGGTAGGCAGAGCAACCTACATTCCTGAAATCAGAGGGCACTGACATCTTTCCTCTCTCTTTTATGGAGGATACTCGGGGATGCAAGAGGCTGTGGCAAATTCCACCTAGAACACAAAAAGCTCCGTGGAAAGATAGATGTATTCGGTAATAGAAGCATATTCTCTGACATTCAGTATCACATCACGTCTGCACAGCACCCAGGGAAGTCTTCTGTGATATAAACTTCTTGACGAGACAGAGCATATCTTTGTACTCGGAATACTCTGGAGGACTGTGACTAGTCTGTTGCCTCTGTCTCTCATGAAAAGGAGTAGTACACTGCTACTACTGCTGAGAAAACAGTGGAATGTATCCAGGATAAAAATGGGTACTTCTCAGAGTACCAATTACTGAAAAAGAGTATTTTGCCAGCATTATACAAATTTTCTGCCAATTATCTCCTCCACCAACTACTAAGCACATATTCAGCAAGGTGGGTATTGTCATCTCCAGCCAATGCATGTGTTCAGTTGCCTTTGGATCTCAAATCACAAAACACAGTAGCATATACAAAGCTATCAGGAGACACCTATGCCTCCATCTTTTTCTTTGCTACTCATAACATTCTCTTCTTTTGCTATTGTGTATTTCTAAGACTAAACGTGTTCAAAGACATGCACGGAATTGAACATCCCTTTCAACAATATCAGGTATTAAACTTCTGAAGTACTTTCTTACAGTCCACTTAAAATTTTATAACAATTCATAACTGAAAATGAGATTGGAAACATGAGGTTGAATTATCCGTCACTGAATAAACACCTTATAGTTCCAATGTTGTCAAGCATAGAGTGAGGAGGAAGAGTCAGACCCTTAAATAAAATTTGAAAACTACTGCCAAATGATTTTATATCAGCTCTGAAACCAAGTTTACAGTAAGACCTAACATTTTAAAAGTTGAATGTATATTCCAAAAGAGAGGAAGTATAATAAAACATGATAATCTTCACATTTTCAAAATGGAAGAATAATTCTGCTTTATAAAGTCTACTGAAGAAGGAGAAAAGTACCAGCCAAGCAGATTCTTAAATAGCTCCCAAAAGCTTTAGTTGTTTCTTATGAGAATTACTCAGCAAGAACAGTAAATTTTCAAAGAGTTCTTACACTATTTTTAATGTCTTAAAAAGTACAAGAGTAGCTTAACATTCAGAATGCTCTCTGTTCACAAATTAATTTATAATAAACTGAAATTTCAGCTACAATGAGCTGATTTCTCCCTAAGACACAGTTCATGTCTTCATAAACTGCCTAATAAAAAGATGTTTCCCAAATTCTTGGATCATCTGTTACAGGAGTTATACAAATTGTCTTTCAGAGGAAATAAATCCCACCTTATGAATTCTATACCTATTAACATTTTTGAGGTTATAGGTTTGGAGCAAAACCCCCACACTACACCCAGACTGAAATCCTTCACTTCACTGAGTGATGAAAACCTCATTTCTATCTCTAAAGGGCTGATTTACCAACACAAAGAATGTCATGGAGATTAATCCTCTTCTGTATGGTGTGGGTGCTCAAAAATGATATGAAAATTCTAACTCAGTAATAGTACTGTCCCTGCTGACAACTTCTTATGAAAGATTAGTTAAAAATGTTTGAAACTTAAAATGTCCATGACCTTCTTATGAAATTAGCCTTGCATGTACATGCATGTAATTTAAATTTTGACTTAAAAGAAATTAAATAAATGTAACCAATACCTTTTAAATTAAAACTGCATGGTCAGTAATTTCAAATGTTAACTCACTGTTCTTGGGGACAGGGGGAGTGGGAGTCAACGTTTTCTCATTCTCTATCTTCATCTTATGTCTATACCTACATCATTCAGCCTGCTCTTCTAAACAGATTCAAAGACTTGCAGAATTGCATTTTTTCCCTTGATTACAGCAGATGCAGTCTAGAAATATGCTTAATTTGAAGTACATATCTATCATGTGATGTGATAAGTTTTATTAAATATTTAATTAATAATGAATTGCCAGACTGATGTTTTAATAAGGCTGAGAAAGGGATGTATAAATGGACGATATTCAGTTTTGCTAGTAAATAAATCAGGTGTCTTTATAGTAAGAAAATTTCCTTCCATCATTATAGTACATGGCTATTCTACAAAGTACATTAATATGTGAGGAATTGATAGCAGATTACTTTTTTCAGAGGACATGATCAGTTACCCATTTGGGAATTTTGTGAAGGGTATTTGAGAAGCAAACAGATAATTAAAGAAAATTAGAAAGAAGTGGAAAGGAAAGAAGGCCAATGGGCCTATAATGTTGCTGAAATGAATAATCCTGATCTTAACTCTTGGCACATAGCACATTAGATGCCCAGCATCTTTAGGGGTAGCCTAAGCTCAACCTGTCCCCATAGCATACAATTTTATAGGAACTTAAGACCTACAAAAATTAAAGAACATGATGTCTCTGCAGCAGTAGAAATGTGGGAAACAGTATACGTGCATACCACATTAGTGGGAAGGTAAATATCATAACCATATATTCCAGGTCTGACATAGGATACTGAACTCATCTATGTAAAAAATGCTGGATTCTGGACTGTGTGCTAATGCGCTGTTTTTCTTGTTCTCATGGCTACCAGTTAGATCTCTGTGAATCTGCTGTTCCTGTGAATGGTCCTGTGAGTTAGCAGTATGGATGAGCAGAGAGTCTCCTCTGAAGTTCAACTCAAAAAGAAAAACTCCTTGGTGTAAATCTGTCTGTTTTTATGGCCAGGGCCTTGATCATCCTTACACAACTACGACACTTTGAGGAGACCACATCATCATATCTGAAACGTTCTGTACAGGTTTGCCTTAGTTTCTAGTAGATTTCATGTAGACTTTGAAAAATACAAGCAAAGTAATGAGGCATTATCCTGGTCTTTTAGAATGGTAGTTGTCCATCATGTTGTCTGGGAATGTGGTACTTATGCTGGGTGCACTTTTTCCACAAAATGTTCTTTCAGCACAACCCTGAAGCCTAAAAAGAGCAGCAAATTCTTTAATGACTCTTACCTATTCTGTATCTATGAAAGGAAGGCTAAATATTTAAATATAGAATTTACTTTTGTCGTGGTTTACCCCCAGCCAGCAACTAAGCACCACGCAGCCGCTCACTCACTCCCCCCCATCCAGTGGGATGGGGGAGAAAATTGGGAAAAAAGAAGTGAAACTCATAGGTTGAGATAAGAACGGTTTAATAGAACAGAAAAGAAGAAACTAATAATGATAATGATAACACTAATAAAATGACAACAGTAGTAAGAAAAGGATTGGAATGTACAAATGATGCGCAGGGCAATTCCTCACCACCCGCTGACCGACACCCAGCCAGTCCCCAAGCGGCGAATCCCTGCCCCCCCCACTTCCCAGTTCCTAAACTAGATGGGACGTCCCATGGTATGGAATACACTGTTGGCCACTTTGGCTCAGCTGCCCTGGTTGTGTCCTGTGCCAACTTCTTGTGCCCCTCCAGCTTTCTCGCTGGCTGGGCATGAGAAGCTGAAAAATCCTTGACTCTAGTCTAAACACTACTTAGCAACAACTGAAAACATCAGTGTTATCAACATTCTTCTCATACTGAACTCGAAACATAGCACCGTACCAGCTACTAGGAAGACAGTTAACTCTATCCCAGCTGAAACCAGGACAATTTTTAAAGAAATTGATGAGACTTTTAGAATGTGACAGTCTAAAACATTTGTTTAAAATCTAACTTGTATATAATCCATGCAAATTGCATTACTTATAGTTTGCTAAGGGTGAGGCATACCACATCTTTTAATGAAAAAAAAGATTGGTTTTGATTTTTCAATGAAAGATAAATTCAGATATGTAATTTTAGAAATATCCTCTATGAGTTTCTGATTAAGGACTAAACAAGTAAATATTGTCTACTGCTGTTTGCCTTCCTTCCATGTTTCAGCTCCATTTACAAGCATTGACTTCATTCAGAAACAGTGAATAGAAAATGGAAACAGTAAGCTCTTGGACTGTCTCCTGAAATGACCAATTTATGGGACAATCGGTTTCAGTTGTATTGGTGGATTTTTGATGTTGACATGTCCTCTATAAATTGGATAAAGGCCATTAGCTTGCTTCAGATTTGTGCCAAGCAGCCAAGATGGTAACGAAGATGCTATAGAGATGGTAATGAATTGCTGTCAGTACATCATGTGTCATACTCTGATCCATGCTTGGCTGTTTCTAGTCTCTTGAGCTGCATAGCCCATTGATGATCAAAGCAAAATGTTTCCTTTCATTTATTTATGCCTTTGTTAAATAATTCAAGGAAAATGACACTTTGTATTTGTTTTGTCTAGCCAATAAATCTATGTTTTGTAAAAAGGGAGAAACAACCTGTGCTTATTCTCAAATAGACAGGAGTCTGTGAAGTATTTTACATTTTTAGAGTCCCAGAAGTGAATGATAAATTAAAAAGGATAAATTATTCATAACTGTAGCAGGCTGAAAAATGAAGGTTTATAACTAGAAGGTCCCGTTCCAGCAAGGAACTTATATACAGTCCTACTTCTAGTGCATAAGTAGTTTCACTGAAGTCAGGCAAATAAGCCCATGTTTAAGTGCCTTCCTGGATAAAAGCCAAAATTAAGAACAGAGTAAAATTAGAGAACTAACAAGTACTTAATGCAGAGTGTGAAAGAAAGCACTGACTATGTAATCAGGGAACATGACTGATTGAACTAATGGTATAAATGGATTCATGAGACATCATGATTTCTTAAGGAGAAAAGAATAAATACCATGATAAAAGCATGAAAATCTGGGGCTTTAAACTAAGCATGAGAAATGTTGGGGGGGACAAAGACCTGTTCCCTTTTTCAATAAAATGTATGTTCTCATACCTGCTTATAGATAGTGGGTTGTAAATTTAAATACTTTCATTACTGAAATTAATTTAACTCTCAGAACTGATGGAGAATTACATGGTAATATGCCACAGAAATGTAAATTACAAGAAATTAACTGTCATTCTTGTGATTCTAAACAAATTACATGTGATATAGGTACCAAGATAAGCCAAGATAAGCTACTTACACTTAAATGGATTAGGGCATCTGCCAGCACCTAGACACATAGGTAACACTAGTTCTTGCTTTAAAAGCAGCATCTGTGCTCCAGCATGGGGAGAGGCACTTGAGGGAAATTTTTAGTCCATCTGTACTATTTAGCTGCTGTAATCTTCTTGAGGCTAGAATCATGCAACAGATAATTCTAGGAGGAAAAGCTTAATTCTGTGGACATGCATTAGCACTTCACACCCAACAATTAATTCTCCATCTTTGTCTTCTGCCCTTGCAAGTGTTTCAAGAAACCTTCATTAGATGAAAAAATCACCAGGAATCTTTCCTAGAAGATCTTCTAAGGTCATTCTTACAGAGCTTTGGATTTTGCTGGCTACACTACACAGGCAAGTTTTAGATTTCAGCAGTATCCTGGCATGCTGGGTGACACCAGATCCTACAATTCATGTATGGAATAGGTTAAATGAATTAAACTACTCATGGGAGTCATGTCACATATACTTTTTCAAAATTGTACACATGCTCACCATCAAGAAGGAGGTTCTTGGTGATGTTTACAAACTGAAGTTATAAGAAGTTGAAAATATATACCCTGCAGGTGGTTGCCAAGGTATGTAGCAGAGTCTTGTGAATTTCTTAGGATAATGTTTTAAGTCATTTATTAGGGAAAAGTACATACAAGGAAAAAGATATGTAGATGTCCCACTCTGGGATATCTTCCTAGTTTTAGCTAGATTTATAGTTGCATTGAGGAGATTTAATGTGTCATTTTAAATTTTTCTGTGATGAGTAAAAGAAAGCTGTCCATTCAATTCCTTGTCCATTCATTCTCTCTCATTACATCTTGTCAGCTAGGAAGCCCTTGTGGAGAACATTTACACACAACTCAGAAACTATGGTTCTCTGTGTGACTCTCTTGCATCCCCTCCAGTCTTCATGCATGGAACTAAACTGGTTTTGCAGACAAAGTTCCTCTGAACAGAGTATGTCCCATAATTTTAACTAATAAAAACTTAAGTTGAAGAAAAGCAGGTTAAACAGCATACTTTATTGCAATGCATCTTGTATTATTAGCCTGCATATTTTAGAACTGTCATCTGTGCTTCCAGAGAATAAAGTATGACAGAAGAAAACAATACATTGATATAGTCATACAGGAGAACAGCATTTTGAGAGAAGCTGCAGATACATTACAGATTCAGATCTCTTACCTATATTACAATACAGTTAAATGGCTATTCATGCTTGTACAAATCTGAAGATCTTTATACACTCTCAGTTTTAGTTGTATCTTCACATGCTGAAGTAGAATTCTGGTGCACTGCATCAATTATATTATTTCTGCCCTTCACCTCCATTATCACTCATTATTTAGACATTTTACACATCTTAGCAAAACATTTTGTAGGCTTATGGGTTACTTACTGCTGGTTCACAATCCCATACTCACTGACCTCTATAGAAATGCCAGAGGCAGCTCTTCATTTTCTTTAACAGTGGATAGATAAAAGGGCAGGTGTGTTATACTAGGTCACATATTCAAAAATGGTAAATTGTGTTCAGTCAAGCAAGTGAGGAATTATTCACAGTATTATCTGGCTGTAAACAAGTTAGGTTTTATCTACACTTAAAAGGGTTAGTACCACAGTTATGAATGGTAGGAGTGAGAGGGGAAAGATCATCTGACTAATTGGGCAACATTTCACACAGAAGTGTCCTTGTGCTTTAAAAAAAGTTTATTATGTCAGAGAAACTGCTTTAAGATGAAGTGAAATTGAGTTAAAATATGGATTGTGCAGAAGTTACGTAGGGGAATAGAAGAAAACATGTCCTGCAGGCACATGCAGGCCACTTAATAAGATGATGCCCTGAAAAGAGCTGGAATGCTGATTCCTGATGTTAACTGCATTGGGAAACACAGGTTGGCACCCAGTAGAAACCAGGTGACTGTTGCACCAACTCAGTTTACCAGAGCGCATTGCAAGCTTTTGAAAGGACTGTGCTTATATAGGAAGCATACGATGTAGCCTACTGGCATTTTGCTGGTAATTGGGTGGTGACCTACATAATGTCAATGTTGTTACACCACTGAAATCTTTTGCACATAAAAGACAAAGCTTTGGAGCATAAGGAGATTTCAATGTTTTTCTACCATTTTCTCTTTATCGTTTTAATTTCTGGTCCTGAAATTAAGAGTTGCTGGGATCCATAGACTGATGAGGCAGTGTTTCCAGCCCCTGACCATGACTAAAGGGAACTAAATAAAAATGAGTTAGATATGTAATGCTTTAGGCATTTTCTTAAAATGCTATATGATTAGGCTTTGTATAAATGCTTCTTCAGTAAGGGAGTAAAAAAAATGAAAAAGATTTTATTTGGATGTGTCTCATCTGTGGTATGGACTAAGTCTTTTTAGTGAGATACATTTGAGGAATGGAGCAACTAGTTACTTCAAAAGTCCTGTACAGCACTAAACTGTAGCAGTAGGTTACAATATGTGACTAGGAAGAAATGTGAAAGCCTAAAGATTGATTTCTTCTAACCTTTACAAACAGTAAGAATGGATAAAAAAGAAAGGGAGGTTATAGTTACTTCATTTACCTCTCCCAGTCAGAGGACTTTTTGGAAGAATGAATGTACTCTAAATCTGATGGCCTGACCTGAAATTGTTCAGTGGATTCACTTTTCTGAAGTTTACACTGCATTTGTCTTTACTGTGACTTTCTCCTCAATATGAAGCTATATTTGGTTTAAACTCTTGGATTTATTGTTCATAAATCAGGAAAATTCACACATCGTGAGCAACTAAGGAATGCAATTTACTTTTGCAGGTTCCTGGGCAGAGCTCAAAGAATTTTCTTTTCCACCCAAGAAGGAGCCTCTGATCAATCATACGTAGCAAAAAAAACCCCCAAACAAGTGACTAGAAAGCTTTTATATAAAATAGTAAGTGACATCATCAGCTGTGGTCCCACTCCTTTTGAGCTGCTGAAGTGGTAGAAAAAGAAAGTAAACTTCTGTAGCTGCCAGTTGCTAGTGGAGAGTAGTAAAGCCTGTCAAACTGTTGTGGTAGTGTGCTCCCTCACCTTGCCCTTCCAAGCTTACAGTTGTGTGGCAAGCAGCAGGGCAAAATCAGCAAGGCAGTAGGCAAAAATACACAGCACCACAGAGACAATTTCTGTGTAATATATGTCCTGCAGACAGTTGTCATCAGGTAGAGGATAATGTCAAGGTGGTTTGGGAAGCAGGCAGCCAACAGTGGATCCCACCTGACCACTGGTTCCCACCACTTACAGAGCATATCCTACTGCTGGTAGACATCAACCTTCTACTTTTTCTGTCAAACATTTCTCTTGCAGTTGTTATGTAGTACAGATTAAGATATTGAAACCCCACAATTTTAATATTTATAAAATGAAACTGAAGCTGAAAGGCAAATAAGGCAAGCTTAGAAAAACTCCATTCCTAATATTTTTTCCAGCATCACAGCTGCTGTTATTTTGTATGCCTGAATTTTAATTTAAATGTAATTTTAATTGAATACAGTGCTGGAAAGATACTGTGTATTAAAACCAAAACTTTTTTTTGAAAATTCTTTGCACTCTCTAGCTAGTTCAAAAAACAGTTCCTTTTTTTCTTCCATACAAATGTATAAAATTATTTATTATACGAAACACAGTTTTCATGTAAGCAGCTTTCCTTCTTCTCAGACGATCTGGCAATGCAGTACTTGCAAACAAAAATAGAGATAGGGTAATAGACATAAGACCAAATTAAAAAAAAAAAGAAACAAAAACCCAACAGACTTCCTTTATAGAGTGAAAGGCCTGGCTGTACTTATCAAACCATACTCATCTCTTCGAGGGAAGTTATGGCCATATTTCTCTCCTGGGTAGCCATAGGAACAAAGAGATGAGTTTATTATTGTTGTTGGTTTGTGCCTTAATATACATGACAGCAGCAGTATGTGCAACAAGATGAAGGAACATCCCGCATGTAATTTCATTTTATCTGCCTAAGCCAGAACAGGAAAAGAATACTAAGAATTCTTATTTGTCCTCAAAGTTAAAGGAATATTGTGTGTGTAAAAACATTTGCTGTGGAGCTAGGGGCAACATAAAAGTATGGGCTTTAGGATTGCTGATTAGACTGTCTTACACCTTTCTGTGAAATAAATTTGTTCGGTACATTTCATTTGCTTATGTTTTTTTGGTTTGGGTTGGGTTGATTTTTTTTTTTCCTTTTTGTGATTCCCCAGTTCATACTGAACAAACTGAGATGTGTTCGGAGAGCAATATACTGAGAGTATGTCTGCACCACATACTTTAATGATACTTTAACACAAGGTTGCTATCAATGAATCTGTAATGGTGTGGAGCTTAGTGTGCCTGAATACTGTTCACAGTCCTATAGACAAATACAGAGTTTAGAACGACCTCTGAATATGGGTATGGTAACAAGTTTTTTTAGAGCTAGCCAGGTATGCTGACAAAAGCTACAGTCTCAATTCTGACAGCAATATAGACATGCTCTGAAGGACATTAAGAGTGAGAATTAAAAATAAAAAACAACACCAAACAAACAAACAAACCAAACAAAAAAACCCCACAAACAAACAAACAAACAAACAAAAATCCAAACAAATATCATTCAGAATCCAGTCAGTGTGGACAGTTTATTTCTGTCCTTAGCTTTAACAGTAGCAATTTTTTTCACAGACTGATGAAAACATTCTCAGCACTTTTGAAGATGTCTTCAGAAATATGTAGCTTATAAAGTGGAAACAGGAGTATATTTTTAATATTTATAAAGCTGTCCCTATTTTAATGTGTTATTTTATATTGATCATATATTCATTAATTTGGCTTTTGACACTAAATTTTATTCTTTCATAGCATGATAATGGTAATGAATTTGGATGCCACATTATGACTTTATAATCCATATTAAGGTGGAAATGCTTAGAGTTCCATTTTTCTGAATTCAGTAATCTGATCTACCACTTGCATCTTTATTACCAGTAAATATATTGATTGCATATCTAACATGATTATCCATTTGTAGTAGTTTATGAGGGGCATATGTGACACTGTGTGTGTTTGGGGAGGAAGGGGATGGGTCTTCAAAACAAAAGCATTAAGAGATAAATAGTCAATGCATAAATTTCAAAAAAATAAAATAAAATCTTTCAACAGTCAGCATCAAGACTATGAAATAAATTGCTTTTGAATACTTTTGTAACAGATGTCAGCCATCTTACTTTTTCACTGAACAAGCCACATTTGAACTAAGCAGTTCAGTATCACACTGAGGGATGCGGCTGCTGATTGAACACAGGTGTAATGGTTGATATACTGTCACACGGTCTGATGTTAACCTAAGATCTTTGTTGAAATACTTATTACTGATGGCATGAAATGTAATTGCTAATTTTCTGCCTGAATGGTTACATATTTTCTCCAAATCTTAAGAGTTATTCATCCCTTTTCCACTGCCCATTTCTCAGAGTTTAAGGCAGATGTGTCACTGGTCCACAGACCAGTAATTGAACCTGTCACTTGCAATCTACTAACCTCATTCCTCTGAAATGTATCCACTGCTTCATTTACCTTTCTGCTTATTTTTCTCTAGGTATCACATGTCCAACTTAAACCTATGCTAACATATTCACTGTTTACCTTGCAGATCTCTGGTCACAGAGTGAACTATTCAGGAACAACCTGGGCTGATTATTACTTTGCATTCATAGTAGAACTCTTGTTCAAGATAAACTGTCCATTACTAGGCTAATTTTAATAAATGAATCAATCAGATTGCAGGAGCTAGAGTAAAACTAGGTAGAAGAAAATATACAAGTAAATAGCTACACAAAATTCAGACCCACTGAAATTTTTTGGAATCTTCCCAAAATGATCTAGATGACATCAGGGTTTCTTACCCAATGGACAGCTACAGTTCTACAGCTTTGGTGACCAATGCTTCGAAAGTACAAGGTACAGGTGTGTCTTCAGAAACTTACAATGGGAGTGCTGTAAAATAATCAGCACCACACTATAAATTAATCTTGAAATGAGTTCTTACCTACATAATAATAATTGGGTAAGTGTTTTCAGATCCCAGTCTGTAGATGTCTGTACAGATGAGTACCTTAGTAAATGTAAATGTGATAGTATTCATACAATCAAGGCCAGATAAATGATACAGCAGAAGTCACTAATAACATTGTTCAAGCAGAATTCATGCTGCTTTTTCCAAGTTAAAACTATCTGAAATGCTCATGAAATGTTCCACTCAAGTATTAATTAATTAATTAATTGATTTATTTATTTATATAACCCTATAAAAAATTGACTCAGATAATACCAAGGCAGTACAGACAGTCTGAAATCCAGAACACTACTGCATGCAGTGTCTAAAAAATTCTTTTTAAAGTATCACATTTGGGAGCTGTTTCCCTGCCTCTTTACAAATAAATATTCATGGTCTTGTCAATGGCATCTTAGCTCTTGACTGTGAGGGTTATTTGGTAGTGGAGTCAGGATATGAAACAAGTCATCTTCCACTCAGAGCATCAAGAACAGCTGCTGCTATTGACATCATCATTTTCTCATTCATACAGATAAACACTGCGAGCTAACACTACGCTAGCTTGCACAGTTACACCTTATTCAGTACTTTTTTTTCCCCCAATATAGTGTATAACATGACTTATCCAGAACTCAAAATAATATTTCATTTGTTCTCACTGATTTCCCCCTCTTACAGTGCCCGCCCAAAGACTTTGCATTTAGAAAAGTGTTAGTTCGTATGTACATTTTTTAGCCACATCAATTGCTGTTATTCATCAGTGTATTGAATACATTATGCATAATGCTAGAAAATGTCTAAATGGAAGATGGAAGAAATTTACTAAGAAAAGTACACTGCAAAGTATATGAATATAAAGAAAGACACAAATATTTCCACAATGCCACCTGTATGTTGCTTTCATACCATTTTTGAAAGACAGAAGACTGTATTTTACAGTAGTAATACCATCTTTAAATACTTTTTTTTTTTTTTTTTTAAATGCAGGACATTAGGAAGGCTGCTCATTGTAAAGCTATTTAGAGAAGAATTCCCCAGTTTTCTCATGTTGTAATCTTCTGCCATTCTCTTACAATGGGCATACACCCAGTAGATAGACCGTTATCTTGACAATTCTGCCCTATATGGGAAACTTCCTCAAGATAATTTTATATCACATTGAAATCTACTACCAATGACTCTGATGGGCAAAAGAAATATCCTGGGATAGCACTTTAATCCTAACAAAAGTTTGTTGCAGGATGAGACATTCTACCACTTTCCAATTCAAATTTCCAAGCTTAACTGCACTGAACTGAAATGTGTTTGGGGTGGGTGGGATTAGATGTTGCATTGTCCAAAGGAAAGATCACTCACAGTGGAGCCATTGTGCTCTTTTTCATATAAATTATGATTGCTTTTTTCACTAAATTTAGGAACATAGAAAAAGTAATATGAGATGTGAAGATTTAAGACATGGTGGCATCTTGAGAGACTTCATTGCAAACAGATACCTCAGAGTATCTCAATAAATGTGGTACCTAGGTTATATTTCGATTTGGTTGAAATGTTTTTAATTATACCAAAGGGTTAATAGTGCAGGTTTTGAAATAAAATAAGTTAGGTTGCATCAAATTTTCATCTCTACAGACTTCCATCATTTGAATCCAAAACACAAACCCAGAAGAAATTTAGGTCCAGCTTATATGCCTCAGTCAAACAGTAGCCAACTGTTGATGCAGAATTACTCCCACTTCCTCTGCCAGTTAACTGTGTCTGACCAGGGTGAAAAATATCTGTAATGAATAGCGTATCCCTGGTTTATGTTGAATTGTACAAGGGCTCTGCATGTTCCTTTGCTGTTTCTCTATTTTGATGAGTGTGATATAGTGAGGTAGGATGTTTCTTTTTGCCACTCATACCTTAGGTAAACAGATCTTTTCCAAAAGTTAGTAGCTGCTTGTGCTACTGAGAGATTTTCCACTCAGATAAGCATTTTTTAAAAGGTATTTTCCCTGAGATTCTTCAGCTTCTGTGAATTGTGCACATAGCTCTTAAAAAATCACCAAACACTGCACTCCTGATTTGTCAGACTGTTCTTTTTCTGCAAAAAAGGTAAGGTATATTAAACATTTTGTAACACAGCACTCTCCAAGAAGTTTGAAGGGGAAATTTTAATTGAAACTGCTCAGCAGTGGTAATTTGTGACTGAGGAATAATCTGCCATGGAGGGCAAGAAGGCTGAACTGCAAGAAGTGGTTAAACTGGCTGGAAAAAGGAATGCCAGAGACAGAACAGATTCCTTGCAAGGGAGTGAAGTTTCCCTTGATGATGAGATGAGAAACAGCCTCAGCATCATCTTGTAGCCATCCTGGAATGGGAGTGTTCAAGGGGCCCAAGCTCAGAACCACTTTTGGGCAGCAGAGCTGGGCTGGGGGATGGACCCACAGCTGGGCTGAGGTGCCCCATGCAACCACCTTTGGGGTTGGTGCTGCTGCAAGTGTATATAAGGAAACTGCTCGTGATGCATCTTTGCAGGCTCCATGTCAAACCACATATTGTGGTAGGATTCTGCCCAATGCATTGTTCATTAAATTTTTGTTTTATATTTAAGCACAAACGTGTTTAATTTACCTCAAAGGGTACCATAAAAATTTCCCAACAAGTTTCACAAAAAAGTTTTTGGTTCAGTACGTCTCGTGGCTAGATCACACTGTGTGTGCTCTGCCTATGTGTCTTCAGAGTTTTTTTAAGATCCTGAGAACCTGCCTAAGCACCAGCCCCAAAGCTTTGTGAGACAACCTAATTGTTTTATTTTAATATCATCTTCACAACTCATTTACTGCTGGTAGGCTGGCATCTCATCATGCAGTAGATAGTGCTAATTAAGTAGTCATGTCTTAACATTAACATCCTTTATTTAACTGGTAATGATCAGATGGAACAGTAGGCTTCAGCTATATTAAATGCCTAATAAAAGACTTGCACATACATTGTTGGTAACATGAAACAGCATCCAACCTTAGAAATTATAATTGGAAATTACATTTTCATTTCTTTAAAAAGATTTTTCTGGGGCACACAAAGGTAGTCCTGGTAAAGCAGGAGTTGCTTTGTTTACAGTCATTGCTCTTGACTGGAAGAGGAAAATCCAAATGATTTGGAATAATTCAGGGGTTATGATTTTTTTTTTTTTAATTTGTTCTGGCTAATTAACAGATTTTGCACTGATGATTAAGAAATGTAACACATTTCATTAATTAGTCTTCTGCCTTAAAAGACTTTAGTTGAAATTCTGTTTTCAAAAGAAGAAATAAATATTGTGTTCTGATTTTAATACCTAACTTCATATTTATCCCCATTTGTCCCCCAGAATTCAAAATTTGAATCTGAATGACTGACAGGACTCATTAAAAAAATTAATTTTTAAATGAAAATTATGCATTTAGTGTACCTTCAACACAACCTTATCAAAATCAAATTTGCAATTAAAGGCACTAATGTTACAAGGTAATCAGTTTTCTTTATTATCAGGACAATAATATCAAGAAAAACAATTTTGAAAAAACAGTGTTGATAAAACTTCATTTAGGAAATTCTAAATACATTTTGATCCATTCATTTAAAGAATGATGACCTGAGGGAATAAGGGTAATTTTTAAAACCAAAATTAATGTGTGGATTGTTCTGTGTACTAAAATCAGACAAATGGGTGATACCTGTGCTTTGCTGATGATGTGTAAAGGATAGGAAGGAGGCAGAATAACAAGAAGAAAGAAGAACTGCAAAGCCCAAAGTCAGTTTTTGCTCTGATGGATACCTCTAGAAAACATCCTACAGGCCAGAAGCTGACACTTTTAGAGCAACTTTCCAGTAATAGTTATATAAGAAAAATAATAATAAAAAAGTATAATACACCCCCCCAAATTATTTTAAGATAAATATTTTTTAAAGGAGATGGCTGATAAGACAATGGTGAATCCTTTAATTCTTATTTTCTTTTTTTTTTTTTGCCTGTCTTCCCACTTTTTGTGGGTGTGTTTCTCCTACCCAAATCTATAGAGCTAGCAAAGACATAATAATGTAAGTACAAGTAGGGACGAATTAATCAGCAGAGATGGAAAACATTACACAGACAGAAGGGTTTTTTTGTGCATGCGTACCAAAATCTGCTTTTCTGAAGGGTGTTTAACTACATTTCAATGCAGACGAAAGTAGAATGAGATCCCTTAGTACCATTTGAAAATCTGTCACTACAAAATAAAGGTTTGAGGCTGTAGCTCCTGATCTAAACCGAAGTATGTCTTCATCAGCAATTTAATTGGACCTTTCTTAATCAAACAGCAAGATATACCTGATTTTACTAGCCACTTTTATTTATGTTTCTGTTAATCAGTGTTTAGTTTCCACCTGAAAGCAGATTTATATCATCATGGAGAGGGAGTGAAGCCATGGTTGAGAAAGATTGTGACAGCATAATTTCTAGAACAAACATGATCTTTGGCTAGAATTGAATTAATGGTTACTTACTTTTTTAAGGATCAGATGATTCCTCCTCCTTATCAATCTTGCATTGACTGCCAGGAAAAGGATCCACAAACTAAATTCCAGAAAACTATTCAAAATGAAATCATGAACTTGAGAGAAGTAATGGCATTTGCTCCATCTGCAGAAATTTTACTATGTGGTAGCTCTCTTTAGGTATGGTCACACCACGATGGGATGGCAAGTGGTCTGCAGCAGAGACACAGAACAGTAGCTTGAATTAACCAGACAATTTTAGCTTCACAGCTTTACTACTTCTGTATTACTACTACCACGATAAACAGGATTCCTTCAAACTTCCTCTGCTTTGGATCTTCTGCAAGGCAAGATGCTTTTAAAATAAATTAAGACTAACTGAAAATTCCATTAAGAAATATTTTGAGGTTTTAGACAACTTCTTAGGTGATCATTATATAATTTGGGTATGTAATATTCACAAACAGTACATGACAAGCTAGAAAAATACAATAAGAATTCTTTGTCCTATAGCTCTGTTTTAACTACTGGAAATCTCTTCAACCCTAGACGTCTCATTATAAGAAAGAGTTTATTAAAGTCTAAGAAGTTCAGCAAACAGCATAAAAATATCACAGGGATGGAGAAACTGGCATAGAGGAAAAAATTGGGAAGGATAAATATGTATAAATTAGCTATGAGAATAAGGGAGAGACAGTTACAAATCTTAATAGCAATCAAAGTGTACTGTAAGCACCAGAGGGAGATTATTAGGTTTTGAGCAGTTGGAAAATGAAAATATTTAAGCTGGTATTAGGAAACATTTCTTTGATGTTAAATATATTAATTCGTTGAATATTTCCTAGCAGAATGGCAGAAACTACTAAAGTTTGATGGATAAAAAATTAGAAAATTTATTACATGAAATTATTCTACTTTGTTAAGCGTAAGAGTGACATGTTAGAATTAGGACTTGTCAAACTCAATGGGTTTTTCCAGCATATCCTAGAGGACCTCAGTATTTCTTATTCAGAAGTTTGATAGTGATTCCAACACAGGGAAATTTGGAGAACAAGCAGTAAGAAGAATACTGGAAGCTCCAAAACTTGCCAGAAATAAGGGATGGAAGAAACAACATAAAGTCTGATACAGTAAAGGACTTTGGAGCCGTGACTGTTTTCTAGGAAGTACACCCAGATGATTATAATGGTATGCATGCAGTTGCTTTGCTGTTGTTGAGTTTGGGACTTCATTTTTTCACCAAAAAGTGTATAGAACATAGAGTAATTCAGCAATTCAGTTGTGTTTTCAGGTTTTTTGCCATTAGTTTCACCCAGGTTTCTTCTGTCAAATTTCTTAAGAAGAAGAAACACAGGTTTTACAGTGATAATCAACTAGTATTGAAATTGATGTGACACAATGATATAGGAATGTATGTGTGTCTAAATGTTGAGAAAACATACAGGCAGAGCAGTGATTAAAGAGGTTTTGGGTTATTTGGTTTCAGTTTTTTTAAAGAAAAATTTTATTTTAGATTGTAACCTGGCACAAGTAATTTCTCTCTTGAGAAATAGATTCATCTTGATGTATAATCCCAGAAATATTACTTCAGTTAAGAAAGTAAATAAAAATGTATTTTTTCTTTTTTTAGGTTTTAATGAAGAATTGTTTTTTATAACACAGTGTTCAGAAAAATAAGAACTATGTATATTGTCAAAAAATGCAAATAAATTACAGATTTTTTTTTTATTACTAGAAAGTGGAGTGTTAAATTTTTACATAAACTTCAGTCATGAGATGACCTCTGAGTTTCAAGCATTTGGTTATGAAGTATTAACAATTGTTTTCTAATTCTGAATGTAAAAAGGTTTTATTCCATGATATCCTTCAAAAATCTTATTGTCTTAGCAGAGCAATTTGTGTAAGAAGTAAAATAAGATTTGACTACAGCTAAGAGTTAAGCCCTGGGGGCCACATACCAATGTTTGAGGGACAGCGTGTTAGCGAGGTCCTTTGGTCTGACATCTCAGTGGAGGTTGGGGATGGAGTTCCATGTGGCAGCAAGGGTTATTGACATGCTAGAAACCATGGAAGCACCTGAGAACAGTCACATAGGAATTAGTGCTTGTCCCCAAATAAGATGTTGGTATCAATCTACACTAACGCATGCAGCATGGGCAACAAACAGCAGGAGTTGGAAGCCATTATGCATCTGGAAGACTATGATAGAATTGCAATCACGGAAACATGATGGTATGACTCACACAACTGGAGTGCTGCAATGGATGGGTATAAACTTTTCAGAACGGATAGTCAAGCAAGTAGAGGCAGTGGGTAGCCCTGTATGTTAGGGAGTGTTTTGACTGTCTAGAGCTTGACAATGGTGGTGAGAGGGCCAAGTGTTTATGGGTAAGAGTCACAGGAAAGGCCATCAAGGCAGGTATCATGGTAGGAGTCTGTCATAGACCACCTAACCAGGATGAAAAGGCATATGAAATATGCTGTTAGCAGCTGGGAGAATTCTCACAATCACTAGCTCTTGTTTTTGCTAGCCCAGATGTCTGCTGGAAATACAATACGGTGGTAAGGAAATAGTCTAGGAGGTTCACGGAGTGTGTGGAAGACAACTTCCTGACACAGTTGGTGAGTAAGCCTACCAGGAAAGGCATCCTGCAGGACCTGTTTTTTGCAAACAGAGAAGGACTTTGTGATGATGTGAAGGCTGGAGGCTCTCTTGGACACAGCGATCGTGAAATGATAGTCTTCAATTCTCAGAGAAGTAAGGAGGGTAGTTAGCAGAACTGCTACCTTGGACGTTCAGAGGGCAGACTTTGGACTGTTCAGGGGCCTGGTTGACAGAGTCCTTTGTGAGGCAGTCTTGAAGGGCAAAGGAATCCAGGAAGGCTGGACATTCTTCAAGAAGGAAGTCTTAAAAGTGCAGAAGCAGCCCATCCCCATGTGCTGAAAGACAAGCTGCCAGGCAAGAAGACCTGCCTAGCTGAACAGAGAGATTTGGCTGGAACTCAGGAAAAAAAAGAGGTTTTGACCTTTGGAAGAAGGGGCATTCAACTCAGGGCTACAAAGTTGTCATGAGGTTATGCAGGGAGAAAATTAGGAGGGCCAAAGCCCAACTAGAATTTAATCTGGTGTGAAACACTGAGTTAATGTCTCAAACATTGTGGTGGGGCAAATTCTGCATAATGACGAACTGCATAACAAGGAACTCTGCATAGCAAGGAACCACAGGTGAAAAGAAGCCAATCAGCACAGACATCAGCAACAGGACTGGGAGGGTGTGCTGGAGGGTGCACAGCTCCTTGTTTATATATGCTGTTCTGATATGCTGAGCAGGGCAGCTCACCATGGATGGCCAAAGATCAAAAAAAATTCATGTCTTCAGGGAAGGAGAAGTTACTCCCCAAATGACCCCCAAGCCCACTGACCTATTTCCCAAAGGTTCTGAAAGCACAAACCATACACGACACCTAATTAGCCTAATCAGTTCAAGGCCCACCTGAAGGAGGGGCAAGGATGATAAAAGGACACAAACGGAAGCCCCACGTGCATGCGCCCACTGGAACTGGACCCCTAGGCTGGCTGAACCAATGCTAGACACAGAACTGGTGAAATCTTTCTTTTTTCTCTTCCTTTTTCTCTCTGCCTTGCTCTCTCTTTCTCTTTCCTTTTCCATAATCCCTACACCTCATTCCTTTAGACATAAATAATTGACCAAGTGTGGGACTAGGAGTGGATCTAGCTGTCCATAGGCTCTTCTCTGAGAAGAAGTCTAAAAAGCAAAGGTTCTGAACCTTGTGACTCAGTGAGAGGGCTCTCTTTATTCCCTGAATTGATGTAGATGGTTACCATGGGTTACACGGTTTACTGGGGCAGTCTCATGCCAATTCATGTTGTGAGAAACCCTGCCACCTACTGTTATGCTTCCCACGTTCAGGTTGCTTCTGCCATGAATAAAATGTTTAACTGATCCTTCAGTGTTGTTTCACCTTGATTTAGCCCGAGGGAATTCTGAACTCAATATGACTCCCTGGTCTGTCCAGCCTAGGTCGTGACACCTGGCTACCACAGTAAAAGACAATAAAAGATGTTTCTATAAATACATTAACAACAAAAAGGAGGGCTAAGGAGAATCTCCATCCTTTATTGGATGCAGGAGGAAATACAGTGACAAAGGATGATGAAAAGGCTGAGTTACTTAATGCCTTCTTTGCCGTAGACTTATATGGTAAGACCAATTGTTCTCAGGCTACCCAGCCCGCTGAGCTGAAAGACAGGGTCAGGGAGCAGAATGAAGCCCCCCATAATCCAAGGGGAAATGGTTAGCAACCTGCTACACCACTTAGACACACACGGGTCTATGGGGCCAGATGGCATCCGCCCAAGGATACTGATGGAGTTGGCAGTGCTCACAAAGCCACTTTCCATCATTTGTCAGCTGTCCTGGCAAAGCAGGGAGGTCCCCAGTGACTGGAGGTTAGCAAATGTGATGCCAATCTACAAGAAGGGCCAGAAGGAGGATCTGGGGAGCTACAGACCTGTCAGCCTGACCTTGGTGCTGGAGAAGGTTATGGAGCAGATCATCCTGAGTGCCATCGCACAGCAGGTACAGCACAACCAGGTGATCAGGCCCAGTCAGCCTGGGTTTATGAAAGGCGGGTCCTACCTGACTAACCTGATCTCCTTCTATGACAAGGTGACCCACTTAGTGGGTGAGGGAAAGGCTGTGGATGTTGCTTACCTGGACTTTAGTAAAGTCTTTGAGACTGTTTCCCAGAGCATTCTGCTGGGGAAACTGGGTGCTCGTGGCTTGGACGGGCATAATCTTCACTGGGTAAACAACTGGCTGGATGGCTGGCCTTACCGGTCTGTACAACTACCTGAAAGGAAGCTGTAACAGGGTGGCTTTTGGTCTCTTTTCCCAAGTAGCAAGTGATAGGATGAGAGGAAATGACCTCAAGTTGCACCAGGGGAGGTTTAGATTGGATATTAGGAAAAATTTCTTCAATGAAAGGGTTGTCAGGCATGGGAACAGGCTGCCCAGGGAAGTGGTTGAGTCACCATCCCTGGAGGTATTTAGAGGACATGTAGAGGTGGCACTTAGGGACACAGTTTAGTGGTGGACTTGGCAGTGTTAGGTTTACAGTTAAGGGTCTTTTCCAACCTAAATGATTCTATGTGTTACGTTTTGCATCTCTCCTTTGCAGCTGATGACACTGCAGCAAACTAGATAATGGCCTGCCTGTTTACTTACAATGATAGGACAGGTAACTCCTGATTTTTGTATTAATTTGGGGATTAGTGTGACATTTTCAGATGTGACTCATGAATTTGCTTTAATAGTTGGCCTTGTTACTATTTCGCCATAAACACAACATTTTCATGCTCGCTGTAACAGCAGTAGTGGAACTACACTTTTTTCACCCTGTTTCTAGAGCTGACCTACCCCAGTCAAATCAAAGTGACACAGATCCTGGGTTTCAGTGGTGCTTGGCCTGAAATTGGTGATGGGGTATCTTTGGCAAAAAAAGCCCAAACACACTGCACTTACTTGCAAGGAACATAAGAAAACTCATTTTGTAGGTACAGAAGATTTGTTTTTCTTAGAATTATCTATGCCAGTTTACCCTAAAATAAGTAAGTAAAATAATTTATTAATTCCAAAGGAATGTCCAAACAGATGATAAGTCTATTTCAGCAGTTAAAAGGCGAATTACCTGGGGAAGAAGTAATGCACCTGTTCTATCTGTTCGGTATTTTTATTTGGTTTTTTTTTTGATTTCTTGGTAGAATTATATCTGTTCACAGACTCAAATTATGTTGGTTTACCGTAATCTATCTGCAGATATACATTTAACGACCCCCCCCAAACCTCTGTATCCTTTATTCATTTGCATTCTATTGTTTTTCTCCGCCTATATAATTTTTTTTTCTATTTTCTACATCTGTTATTTATCTGTATCAAGTATTTGAAAATAATTTCAAGAAGATGTTAGACAAAGTTAAAGTTTTATCATTTCAGTAGAACTATTTACCTTAATGATTTCCAATGAACTTATTTTCTTTACAGAAACTTATTTCTCATTTAGTAGTAGGGCAGGTTTTACTGCATTTTACCCAGGTATTCCAACAGCTGAGTTACTGAGAATCTTTGAAATATTATCTTTATCTTAATGGACAAAAAAATTCTCAGTAGGTCATTTCTGTGATGGGTGTATTCTGTCATGTAGGAAAAATTTACTCAGCATCCTTTGAAGTGTATAAACTATTTTCATAAAGAATTCAAAATAGTGCACATTTTTATATAGCTAGGCTTCTGATCTGTTTTTCTTCCCTGTTTGTTCTAAGATATATTGTTTGTTTGAAAGTCCATCACAGTATCTTTCTTATTTTACCAGCTGGAGTTAAACATATATTATACAAGTGGATAACAAAGTTGGTGGACTTTCATTAGAGCTATTAATTTTCACATGCTTTGTAAAATGTATGAATTCTAGAGGTATTTGCAGGCATCAAAGATATGCAAAAATATTTTTGCCTTCCTTTGTGGCCACTGAAAAAAACACGGACAGTCCTGAAATCAAAATGCTTTTATTTGGCTTGTTCAACTGAAAACCCCTGTATCCTAGAATGATCTGATTTTATTTAGTGTTCAGTGGAGTTGCAGTGTTAGGTGTGGTCTCGGCTGTCATTTGGGTGCCACAAAACCACATTCATCTTTATGACTGATGGCCCTTAGCCAGCTCATAGATTTTGGGGTACACTAAAGCTCTGCAATAGTTCAGGTTGCTGAAATTTCATTATATCACAGCAACTGCAATCCAGCTGCAGAATGACTGGACCTTAGGACAGAAGGAAGGTATGACACACATGAACCACTGATTCTACTAAGCATTTTGTCAGCAGAGACAGACATAGAGTGGGTATGACAAATCCATAATGAAACATAGCAGTTTAATTTGAAAATATAGAATATTTAATTCTAGATCAGCTTGAAGAAGATACTTTCTCTGTTTCTTGCTTTTTTTTTCCCAATTAATATTAAAAGAGATGACATTTTGCTATGCAGACATTTCAGCTTCTATTGAAAAGCATATAATTAAAATTTTCCAATCAATTGTAATAAATATTTAGGTAAACCATTTCAAAAAGATACCAACCAGAATTGCGTATGGCAGAACAAATTCCTTCCTGTGTTCTAACTTCATTATGCTCTTCCATACTCTTCAAGACAGAAACAGAATGAAAGAAGCTGTTTTGCTAACAGGGAATTGAGATGGTATTGGCGGTGAAACATTTTCCAGATGCTTTTAAGTTTTTTTTTGTATCAGCAAGACAGGAAAAAAAAAAAAGAAAGAAAGAAAGAAAAAGAAGAAATAGAAATCATAATCCCATCCTCTTCTTTGTTCTTTTTTTTCCCTTTTTTCCTTTTTTTTCTTTGGGTTTTTTTGGTGGGGGTTTTTTTTCCCCCCCGGGTGACTTTTTGTGTTACCCCAGCTATGACATTTTTCAGCATGTAGAATTTTGAGTCATTGTTCTGAGAGTAGAGGGGGAGAATTATCTCCCTCGACCTGCTGGCCACGCTTCTCTTTATGCAGACCAGGATACAATTGGCTTTCTGGGCTGCAACCACACATTGCTGCCTCATGTCCAATTTTTCATCCACCAGTATCCCCAAGTCCTTCTCTGCAGGGCTGCTCTCAATCCCTTCATTGCCCAGCCTGTACTGATACTCAGGATTGCTCTGACCCAGCTGCAGGACCTTGTACTTGACCTTGGTGAACTTCATGAGGTCCACATTAGCTCATACTTAATCCTGTCAAAGTCCCTCTGGATGGCATCCCTTCCAAGGGATGCAAATCAACTGTACCACTCAGCTTAATGTCAGCTGCAAACTTGCTGAGCGTGTACTCAATCTCACTGTCTATGTCACTGATAAAGATATTAAATAGTATTTGTCCCAGTATGGACCCTGGAGGAACATGACTCATTACCGGTTTCCACTTGGACATTGAGCCATTGACTGTAACTCTTTGGACACAGCCATCCAGCCAATTCTTTATCCATCTAAAAGTCTATCCATCAAACTAATATTGCTCCAATTTAGAGGTAAGAATGTTGTGGAGGTATGTATCAAAGTTCTTACAGATATTCACATAGCTCTTCCCTTATCCACTTATGCAGTCACTCCATCACAGAAGCTGACTAGATTAGTCAGGCACAATTTACTCTTGGTGAAGTCATGTTGGCTGTCTCTAACCACTTCCCTGTCTTCCATGTTTTGACATATCCTCTAGGAGAATCTGTTCCATGATTTTACTAGGCATAGAAAAGAGGCCGGTTGGTAATTCCCTAGGTCCTCTTTTTGACCCATTTTAAAACAGGGTGAGATATTCCCTTTTTCCGGTCACTGGGCACTTCACCTGACTGCTATGACTTTTCAGATGTGTGGCTCAGCAATTATATCAGTCAAGTCCCTCAGGACTCTGGGATTCATCTCATCAGGTCCCATGGACTTGTGTCTGTTCAGGAGACTTAGGTGGTCTCGACCCTGATCTTGTCTTATTTTGTTCCCCCAGTCCCTGCCTTGACGTTCAAGAACATAAGAAATGTGGAAAGAGATATTACCATTGAAAACTGAGGCAAAAAAAATGTTGAGTACCTCCGCTTTCTCCATATCTGTTGTCATTAGTACTCCTGTCCTATTTATCAGGGTGGTAGATTTTCTTTAACCTTCATTTTCTGACCAATGTATCTGTAGAAGCCCTTCATTATTATTCTTTTCCTCCCCTGCCAAATTCAACTCCAGCTGTGCCCTAGTTTTCTTTTCCCATGCCTACACATTTGGGCAATGGCCCTATATTCATCCCAGGATACATGTCCCTGGTTCCTCTGCCTGTGTATTTCTTTCTCACATTTTAGTTTGACCAGGAGGTCCTTACTGAGTCATGCTAGTCTCCTGCCTTCCTTGCCTGATTTCTTACATGTGGGAATTGAGGGGTCTTGCACTCTAAGAATAATGTTCTTAAAGACATGTCATCTCTGTTCAGCTCCTTTATCTTTGAGACCAGTTTCCCAGGCTGTCTCATCCACTAATTCCTTAAACAACTGAAAATTTACTTTCCTAAAGTTCAGTGTCCTGACTCTAGTCTTCACCTGGACCATATCCCTCCAGAGTGTGAATTCCACCAGGTAATGATTACTTAAGCCCAGGCTGCCACCAATCTTGACCTCTCTGATGAGTTCATCTGTGTTTGTAGGCAGCAAGTCTAGTAACTCTTCTCCTCTGGTTGGGTGGTCTATCATCTGGATTAAGAAACTATCCTCAACACACTCCAGGAAACTCCTGGACTGCTTACCCCTTGCTGTGCCTCTTTTCCAGCAGATGTCAGGCTGACTGAAGTCTTCCAGCAGGATTAGGGTCTGCAAGTACAATACTTCCTCTTAACAGCCTCCTCTTGGTTGGGCAGCCTGTAGTAAAGACCAACCATGAAGTTTCCTGTGTTCTCTTTACTCTTAATTTTTACCCATAAACTGTCCACCCATTCACCACTGTTTTTCAAAGACAGCTCTGTGCAGTCAATAATTTTTTTTACACAGAGGGCAATTCCACTACTCCTCCTTCCTAACCTATCTGTGAAGGCAAATTTAATAATGAGGCCAGTATTAAGTTTTTAACTTTATTAAGCTGAAATGATTTTTCTTAGCAACCTAGTAGTAAATCACTACCCTGTGTTAAAGTTTTGGCCTACTCTAAAAAAAATTGTTATGTAAAAACCATCCTTGTTAGCCAACAACCTCCAACAACTTTTGGACTTGGTAATATTTAATGGTGTTAGAAAGAGAAAGAACGTAGTGTTTGGTTTGGTTTTGGTAAAAATTCAAAAGGCAACACTTTTATTGGATGCTAACCTCTGTTCATTCTTTTTCATTATCAGCAGGATGGTTATGGAGTGATGTTTCTACTGTGTACACCAACCCAGAGAAGATCTTGAAGTTGAAAGGCACCCATATCTAATTATAAAACTGAAAATCCCTGTTCAGCTATGTTTCTGCTAAAGTTGGGGAGTGATCTGAGGTAGGACTAAGCCCCCAGGACGTGATCCATACTGTGTAGGGTGATGCACTGTTCTCTGGTTCATTCTGGACTTATCTGTAGCAGAAACTCAGGCATAAAGACAGAGGAGGAGCAGTGCTCCCCTCTAACTCACTTTATCTACAGCACTGAAATTCTCTCCAGAGAACAACAGTCCTTCCTCCCTCCTTCCCTCACTCCCTTCCCCCTTTCTCCCTCCCTCCCTCCCTTCCTTCCTTCTTTCTTACTTTCTTTCTTACTTTCAAGTTTCTTAAAGTTATATCTCTGCTTAGATGTGTGCTAGTGTAGATGTGACTGAACAGCCCAGCAATTCTTTTACCTAGATGTGACCCAAATCAAAAGCCAAGCATTGCACTTGACTCAGAGCACACCTAGTACACCTGGGTAAGACAGAACACTTCAGAAAATGTAATGATGACTGTCACATTTGTGTAAAAAGCAGACAGATGAAGAAAAGTATATCTTCTTTTCTTTTTTTAATAAGAACAAAGAGTGTTAGAGAACTGCAGAGTAAGAAGTCTCACTTCAGTTTCTATTTTTGCCTAAGAGTTTTCAAATCTACTTCTTCAGAAGATGATTTAGCCACCAGACCATAACCATAACCTGTTGGGCAGGAGTATGCTCCATCATGCTGTTATGATTTGCAGCCATCAGGAAGGAATTCAGCATTCAGAAAGCAGGGAGAAAGAAAGAGAGAGAACATGATGAGATAGCATTGACTTGCTGCCTGATGGATACAGCATTTTTCCTGAGAAATTTTAACCCTGTCAAACTGAGGGTAGAATTTAGGCTAAGTTTGCCATCTCCTTGGATAAAGCTTTCATATGAAATTTTAAATTATATTATTAAAAGCTCTAATATGGAGTTTATGTTCCATTAGAGTGAGCTGAGGAATGGTTTCTTGATCCTGACTGGATTTAGATATAAACTATTCACCTTATTCCCCTCCATGGGTAGGTGCCTCAGCTTCTCATAGTTCTGGACATAGGTGTTTAGGTTTATTTGTGAACCCAGTCCAATAAAATCTAGTATATTACGTAGCACTTCCTATATGTCAGAGTAGGAGGATGGTGACAAAACACTCAACATATTGTCCCAACTTAACCACCTCATGCTTATTTGTTCCCAAAATATCTCTCCTATGAGGCTTATGATGCTTGCTGACAGGTAAGTTTTTTAATATCCTCAGACAAGTAGTCCTCTTCTGAAGCTTAACTGATTAATTCCTAGAAGCATCAGCAGAATTATAAGTACTTGAAAATGGGTAACCCTTTGCTTACAAGATAGTTGTAGGAGTTAGTATTTATTGGGGCCTACAACATCAGCAGTAGTTCATTTACCTCTAAAGCTGCAAGCATACAGCAAACGATCTCTTGTATAGATCTGAATTGTTTATGAATTTCTGAAAACGATTGGGAGGAATGATAATATTTTTTAGGACATTGATTTTGCTAATTGTCTCCTGTGCTTACATGTAGTGGAAGATTGATATTTTTTGCCAGTCAAGAATATTGGGTTAATCCTTGGAGCTGCATTTAAACAGTATGATAGTTTGACCTGTGGCCCATCATCTAAGAGAGAGGGAGTGATAACAAAATTTATTCAGTTATTTAGTTTCTTGATATGCTCTCTGGGACTGACATATAAGAAAGGTTACATAAAGAGAAAGAGTAGCAGAATTTATTTCTTTGTTAAGCAAAATTAGTTTGATGTGATTATCATTTCAGGGTCTTTTTGTTCACAACTTGCCTAAATATAGATTGAGATTTAATAGGTAAGTAAAACAACTGCATAAATTAATTTCATTTAAATTTTAATCTAGAAAAAAGCTGTGTGAGTACATTCTATGCATAATAAGTAGTGCTACTTCCAAATAACAGAAGGCCCAGCATTTTCCATTGTGGGACTGATTTTCATTTGCTTCAAATGTCGTTAAGCAAAAGGAGGATGGGGATTTTCCAACAGAAATTTTAGCAACTGAAAGAAAAAGCCTTGATCAAAATATACTGTTTTGCCTTACCAACAGTTTTGTTGAACTTTCCTTCTAAAAGTACTCATGGCTCTGTACCTTAGAGTAAGAATCTGAAAGTGACACAGAAGTGCAGACGTGCAATACTTTATTTTTATAAAGAATCCAACTTTATCTGCTCAGTTCAGAAATAAACAAACAAACCAACAAAAACCCCAACCAAACCAGCTTGTATATATCAAACTTAATTTTCTTTAGCAGCTTAAACCTCTTTAGATACCTTCTTTTGCAGTATTATTTTGACTGAGCTGTTCCATCTCAAAGCACTATTAAACCAAGCAATGAAGAGCTGATGCCTCCTAACAGAAGTGTTCCTGGCACCTGGAACATGGTGTCCATTGTGTATTCACTCTTTCTTCTTGCCCATCCATCTCCTTTTCCTGTCCTGTTGTTAACTCAGATATGAAGAAGATTGGGTCTACTGATAGGCAGATCTTTTCTATAGAGAGGAAAATAGTAAGTATAGGTCTAAATGCAAAAGGCCCAAGACACATTACTTCTATTGGAGACGTGCCATGCATCAGCACACATGTTTGAATTCTGACACACTGAAGACATTTCGGAGTTACTGCACTTCCACACAAATTTAACAGGAAAGCAGTGTGGGAGAAAAGAAGGAAGAGAGAACAATTGTCTGCTGAAACAACCTGGAGAGAAAAAAAAATTATTGGTGAAGCATTTGCTGGACAACAGGACTTGATGCAGAGGCTTACAGCAGACTATGCCTTTGAGCTGAAAACAGGAGAGACTGGAGTACACTTAACTGACAACTGGCTGGCTTGAAAAATACATGTAGGAAAAGGAGAATTCACCTGAAGCTGAAAAAGAAAAAGAAAATATGAAGATAGAAATTGGCTAAGCAAAAAAATACGGCTTTTTGGACACTAATGCAGATTCAAAAATGTAGAAAATGGGGAGGGGGGGTGTGTGATAAGGAGATAGAATGTTCAGAGACTAGATTTGAGCCTCAGTTAGAAAGAAACCTTGGGATTACTGTTCTGATTTCACAGTTTGACAAGTGATGCAGCAGTACTTAAGTCCTATTGTAAAGACAGAGAAAACAGAAAACGATGAGAAAGGGAACAGTAGACTGATTGAACTTCATTCCAAACAAACTATTTCTCCTTGTCAAAAGACTGGAGATGGCTGCAAGAAAAAAATTCTTTCTGTTACTTGTCCTCTCCTTAGATCTTGAAAGCAGTGGAAATCACTGAAGATGATAGCTACGTATTAACTGGAGACTGAGTGCTTTGGCTTCCTAAAGGTTGTGTAACATTACTAGTGTTTAATTTCACATCTGAGGTGAAAGGAAATAGGAGAAAAGAATTGCATATCAAACACAAGATGGTCTAGATGATAAGAAGCTGAAGAAAGAAAGGAAAGGCTATACAGATATATCAAAAAGTAGTAAGATAGAATAAAAAGGAGAAAATGACCTCTTAAAGAGTCCATGTTACTGAGTGCAAAACTTGTAGAAGACATAAACCCATGACTTTTTTTTTTTTTTCCTTTAATATTACGGCAAGAAATTCTGAACCAGGTAGTAGGAAAAATAAACATTTTCTGAATATTTAAAGGATTCTATAGCCATTCCAATGGGATATTTCCCTTTTCCCCACTGGGAGTTGTGGGTGCGGGGAATGAAACAAGGAACAGGTCATCTTTGGATGACAGGTATAGTGAATTACTTCACTAGAAGTGTTTAAAACAAAAAGTAACCAAGAAAATTGACCTACCTAAAAGCCTGCCGAAGTTCAGTATTATCAAGAATGTACTAAAGTCTTCTTACTTTAGCAGGTATTATCTGAAGAATATTTTCTTTGTAAGATAATTATTTAAACTTTTTGGTTTTTTTTTTCTTCTAACTCAAAAGAAACTTAGGCAAAAGAAGAATATTGGGATTGCCTAATTTTATAGGGAGAAATTGAGGTGAAGTTTCATAAAACATTGGCAAATACTCCAAAAATGTATTGTCTGTGTGTGTCTTTGTGTTAAAGACCTAAAGATGTTCTATTGCCTCAACAGGTTTCAAAATAAGCCCATCTAATTAACAGAATTGTTTGAAGGAAAGATTAATCCCAAAGAGAGTAGATATTATGTACTACTTATCTGGAATAGAAATTAGGTTCTTCTCTTTAGTTTTGTCAATTTTTTTCCCCATCACTTAATCACTTCATTGTCATGACAGTATGTGTGGATATATATCATCTTTTTCAAAGGAAATCTTCACCTTTTAGAGCTTGCATCACTATGGCCTGACTTCTTCTATTACCAAAATAGCTTGCTTATTTTGATGCAGAAATCTGTATTTTAGACTTCTGACTGTCTTCAGCAGCAGAAGAAACTCCTTTAGCAGAACCTTTTCTTCAAACATGTTATCTCTCAGCACCTGTAAGAGAACATTGTTCATCTGTAATACAATTAAAAAATAATAATAAAAAAATTACATTAGTTTCCTCTAATTTGCAAAGATTAGAACATAAGATAACACAGCCAACACCCAAAAGAAGATGGAAAAATTTTACGGGGCTTTAAAAGAATATATATTTTCAAAAGCTTTTATCTGCTCCACCTCACTCTTTGTTACTTGTGTAAATTTATTCTATTCTTCTCACCCCTAATAACATTAGTGAGCTATTATAAGAACATCTGTAAACCCAAATTAGATTGAGACAGAACCTACATCAAATCTTACCAATAAAAATTAACAATCACAAAGACTGCATTTGAGGGCAATAAATAGGTCTTAAGTAAGCTTATGCATGCAGAGAGACTCTCATAACAGCAGGAACACCAAAAATATTTCATATCAGATGTATCTGAAGGCTAAGACGCTTTTTGGGTCTCACCTAAACAAGTGTGGATCACTGAAGTTTTTATTTGTATTAAATATGTTCTGTTTGTACTCATAATTTAAAATGAGTGTTGGGATCAAAAGAAAAGTATGCAAGGTGAGAGTTTGTTCTTTCCTGGATGCTGTCAATTCTGATTTTCATTCCACAGAGTTTACCAAGTAATTCGGAAGGGTGTTATAGGAGTGCAGAGAAAGAAAAGAAGAGCAAACTGAGCTGAAGGAAGAAGTGATAAAGGCTTTCTGGGACTTGTTAGCATAATTACAGGCTGCTTCTTATGCTTATTGTCCATACCCTGAGCAGGGAATAGGCAAATGGAGTCTCTGAAAAGGAAAAGTAACTTCTCCAGGAAAAGTAGTAAGTAAGAAAATTATTTCAGGTGTCCAGATGACTATATGGCCAGTACTGAAGTTGTTGTGAGTTCCTCTAGCAAGTCTTATGGACCCATAAAGCATTTCTGTCCAACATACAACATGTACTTATCATTCATTTTCCTTCAGGATGGATTTTCAGACATCATAGGAGGCTTTACATGCAAATCAAAATTAAAAAAAAAAATCTGTCCGGTTGAGAATAGATCGAAAATACATTCATGCTTAACAAAAGGCAATTATTAGCTAGCTTAATAGAAATGGAAATTGAATATAAACTGAAACAGAAGTGTTAGAAACATTGAAAGGACTATGAACTGATAAAGATGGTTTTATTCATTACTACATTTTCTAAAACACAACAACATAAGAAGGAGAAGACGCTTGATAATATCTTTAATAAGGGCAAACTTACAATAGGTTATGAAACACAGAGTTTTCATTAGGTACTCAAGAAGCCTGTAAGTGACTAATTAAAGCTGCAGAAGTGAAAACAAAACAGTGAATATTTCACATTTACAGACATAATGTTCATCATTATTTATCCAAAAAGCTTTAGGGAAAGGGAAGGGTAACATTGGTGAATCATAGTGTCATTATGTTGTTTTGAGATGCTGATTTGAGGGAATTGTATGCATGCTTGAGACCTCATTTCCACAAGACGTAAGCAGTCTATGGGCACTAACACTTTCAGAAACAACTTCTGAACTTGTTTCTGCAGCTGAACTTTCTCTTGATACACTAGCCTAACAAATCACTTCTACTATGCTGCTTCCTTTTCTTCACCAAGGAAACTTATAAATAATCTGTGATCTATTAACTCTATTTCTCAGACCACTGGGAACACTGAAAAAGAGAAAAAAATACAGATATATCTTAAGTAAAGGAACTTGAATGCTCATTTGAAAATGGAGAAATAGATGCTGACATTAGAATAGTCCTTCCAGCCACTTACAGATATTTTTATTCTATAGAACCAAAACCTAATAAAAACTAAATTACTGGGAACTTTCAGATTAATTATAGCCACTCTGAATTTGTTTTTTCATTCCCAACCCCGAAGTTCCTTTTACTACTTGCTTTTTAATCCACATAAATGTGAAACTCTTAACTATATTCATCAACAATGATTTTGTAAAAAAAACCCACTCTCCTATGTTTGTTAACTTTGGCCTCCAGATTAAATGTACTCATATTGAAATTAAAATACAGAGGTGTAAGGGAGAATTTTATCATTAGAAGTCTAATAGGCTCATCCTGAGATTCTTCTCTTTTCAGTGTGTAGGTGATACTTCAACCACCACCAAAAAGTTTGTGTGTGGTGAAAGAATCTTGGTCCACACCCTGGAAAGTTTTCACAGCACTGACTAGGTACTATCCTAGATACTGTCAGGGCAGGCCCAAAACAATGGACAAAGACAAAAGCAGGCAATATCTTGAAGAAGCTAAGGTCTGCGTGTTAGCCAGTTTTATTAGCTCTTCTGATAGCATACCAAGGGCAGCCATAGACATAAAATTTACAAAACATCATTTCCTTTGAACTGGTAGCCATGTAACCCTGACAGATAAAACAGCATGATACCTGTTTGAAAAGAAAGTCCAATTCTCTAAACTCTGTGGAGCTACAATTTCACTTACAAATATAGTCCCTATAAAGGAAGTACAGTGACTTTTCAAGTTTAGTACCATAATGTAATTTTTGGATAAACATGCTCTCAGATCTACATAGTTATGAAAATTTGAATGATCTTCCTAGGCTTCTGATAGGACATGAGTTCAAAATTTTAGCACATAGTGATAAGAAGGCATTACGATTTAGTCAGGAAAAATGCTGCTGTCCTGAGTTGTCAGGGTTTGAATAGGTTTTGGTGTCATCTATAATAATAGAATATGGATATTTTCTTTTTTAGAAATAATTACATATTATACAGACTGGAAGTGATATGCAATGAACTCTGCTGCAAAATTAGGCTCTGAGCACCTTGACTTTGTCAGTCTATATTTTCACCCATTTGTACTGAACTGATAAGCAGTTCTTGGCATGTTTCTAAACTGCTCTGCTAAAAGTAACATCCCATCCATTCCCAGACATATGGATGCCTTTCCAAGGAACTATGCTTAATCATCAGTATATCTTTTCCCACAGGTAGCATGTTATTCAGGATTAAACTCCAAAACCTTCAGCACCATCAGATATATTGAAAGGGAATGAAAGGGTTTGAAGTTTTGCACGTCGCTAGCTGAAGCCTTGAAAGATTTGGCAACAAAACAAAATCTCCACTTCAGAAAGCTAATAATTTTTTTATCTTTAGGGAAGTGAGAAAGGCAGAACATCACATAGAAGCTTCTCGCTTGAGTTGTTTATATTTAGCACATATCTTGTCAGAACCCTTTTTATTTATATATCTACTGCATGTACATAAAAGTTTTTATTGTTGAGAGCTATTTATAGAATACAATCCAAAGGATGTAGTGTGGCTTCTGGAGCAATTTCTAAAAGAGGACATCATTACCTTCAGTATATATTTAGTATATACTTACATATTATATATATTAGTGTATTTAGTATATATAGTATATATTTGAGCATATACTCAGTATATATTCAGTATACATTAGCTTCAGTATACAAACATTTAATATCTCCTTTGAAAATACCACTGTACTTTACAAGCTGTATAGCAAGTATACTTCTGTGTGTGAAAAAAGTCACACAACTTTAAGCATAGGTTTCATAAACTTTTATTGGACAGAATATGTTTATTTCAAGTGCTGCCCCCAGAAAGGTGTTTCTTCTGAAATAAGAATATTTCAGAGAAAATATTACCTACCTGTATCTTTGAGAAGCTCTTTCATTCATAGATTTCTTTTTTTTTTTTTTTAATTCTTGAAGAAAGCATAAAAATGCCAAAGGGTGCGTTACTTTGGCATATTGGTTTTGCAGAAGCCAACAGCAGGAACAATAGATATAGATTTTAAAATATAATCCCAGCCCATCTGGTTACATGAGATAATTTAAAAGTTTCATTAGATTTTTATTAGCATTAGGACAACTGACTCAATATGAGCAGCCTACCTGGCAAGCTTATGAATTTTATCAGAGCATTTAAAGTAACCACAGTCTATTGTTTCTGCAACAAACCACAGCAACCACAGTTTCATTATACCTCAGATTAATTATTTCCTCCATAACCCGGAAGGATTACATCTGCACTGTATAACTACACCTCTGCTTTATTGTGATATTTGATTTTATATTGTTAAGTAACTTCTGCTTTCCCAGTGTTGGGTGGAGGGAGTTTTGTTTTGGTGTTTTTGGTTGGGGTTTTTTGGGGGGCGAGGAAGGTGTATTTATTTATTTATTCATTTAAGAGAAGAATTTGAGGAAGTTCAGCAGTTCAAAAATCTGATTCCAGACCTGAAGCTTAGTAAAGCATTTAGATATCTTAGTGGAATTAAGAACATTTAATTCTGAAGTAAAAATTGAGGACAGCTTTATACTTTATGTCCTTGAATGTTTCTCAAATGCAAAGTTTTCAAGCCAAGTGAGTTGAGTATTTTCTTGCCACTTTTGTTTCCTTACCAAACTGTATTATTGCCACTCTTTTATCTAAATATATCCATGTTTATTTCATTCACTTTTTTCGTCCCTCAGCCAGGTGGTAGGAAATTGATCACATTAGGCAGTCCAAGTGAAAAACAGATCAAAATTCTTTTGCTACTTGGAATATGTGGCTTTTAGAAAAAACTACTGATCAAGGTCAACTAATAGCAGAAGTATGTCTGAGGTTTGAACAGTCATCAAACATTGGGTTAAAATAGCTAAGCAATGTCCACTTTCAAAGTTTAAAGTTGTTTGTGCACATACACATAAATTCCTACAAGTAAGCTCCAAGTTCTTCTGTACTCTTTAAAAAATAATAAGCTCCTCAGAGCTCCATCATGGAGGGAAGAAAAAGACAACTCTGTTTAACAGTAGCTACTTCTGTTGTGGCAGACATTAATTCTCATTAGCTGCATTTTGTGCTGTCATTTGGGAAATATTAGTGAGCTTTGAAGACAAGAGTTACCTTTCATTTAGCTAGTAGAGTAGAATGCTCCTTTCACAGTTCCACTGCCTAATATTTCATGGGTATTTTGTGTATGCTCAGTCCATTTATATCCCTCTGAGACAAATATGTGGCATTTGAACTAAAGTGTAAGTGTGACTATGCTTAGGGATGGAAGAAAAATATAGGCATCTGCATAAGCTGAAGATAGGGGTTAGTTTCTCCCCTGAGGTTACAAGACAGTTGCCCTTCTCTTAACTCCACAGATGCTCAAGGGCCTGGGATCATTTCTAAATGAATTATTAGTCTGACTTACTATACCAGTGGGGCAAATCCTGAACATATTTGTTTTCTTCTGCTGACATCTATGCAATTTTGCACACAAAATGAATATAGAACATAGCTCTTAGACTTTCACTCCACAATAGGCATCAGGATCCAGCAGCTGAAATGCTGTTTCTAATTTTAATGGAAGTTTGTATGTGGAATGAATGGAAAGCATCTCCCTACAGTTTTACAGATTAATTTCTTGCTAGTCTCTTTGTAGGTATACAAGGGACTTTGGTTTTGTTTTTAATAGAAAATACATGAGTGTCTTTCCATTAGAGCAATGAGTGAACCTTCTCAGTAATGAACAAAATCTCTGATTTTAATAGATATATTGAGTAGTCATGGTCTGCTCACTATAAAAGCTTTTTATAATGTGACCTTATATAAAAGGATGTGTTATCTTTAAATTGTACAGATTAAATGAAGGAAAAATATAGAATGTTATACAAATGTATAATCATAAAAGAACATACAAAAACCTTTCTTTCTTCCTAGTCAATTGAGTAGCATGCTATTAGCAATTACAAAACATTCTAGTGCATATCAATTTGTATCATATGCTTTGTTATTCATACAAAACAAGCAACAATGCAAAAAGGAACTTTAGAGTTTTGAAAGAATTCTGTCTTCATCATTTACTATATTGGTTCTTGATGGTAGTATTTAATGCAGTGCCTAAAATCCTATTAGAGTTACCATAATAAGATCATCTGCTGTGTCCTATTACAGATTTACTGTAGCATCATCACCCTGTTGGCTTTTGTAATGCAGTCACAGTTCTCAAGTGGTTCATCACATAAACGTTGTCTGCCATAGCAGACAATTTTGATGAGGTTTGGGGTTTTTTTTGTTGGTTTTTTTTTTTTTTGTAGTGTTTACCTGCATGGTGAAGAAGCAGAGAGAACAAGTAAGTCACTAAATTTTCCACTGTTCAATGTAAATTATCCATTGTAACACAGTGCAGCACAGTCCATCATGTGACAATTTGATCTCCTTTTTTTTCATATGATATATTGCTTTTATTAGTCCAGTCATAATTATGACGATACCCTTTTCTGTCAGTTATCAATCATCAGTTTATTCTTTGAGTCTTCCATCATCTATTACACACGTAGTTTAGTATGACAAGTTAATAAATATTGTAAATGAACAAAATATAAGAGTGGTTACCTGCAACTGTTTTCTGTAAAATTTTAAGGGAAAAAAAAGAAAGAAAAAAATCTTCCTAAACCTGCTGCAGATCTATTTAATAAGATTTGCCTATAGTTGAGAAGACCTATTGTAGCTGATAACTCACAGATGTTCAAGGCTGTGCAACAATATATACTGGAATATACTGTAGGTATTCAAATATCTTTTAAAGGACAAGATAATTCCCACAAATAAATTGCCTCAGTTGCATTACGAACTTTTTCAAGTTAGTGATTCAAATTTTGAAACTGTTTAGCAGAGACTGCAAAAAAAAAGAGATGAAAGCAAAATGGTTATCTAAAAAAGCTAGGTACAGTGTGTTGAATACAGGAAAATTCTTTTTCCAACCTTACATCTGCAAACTTATGGTGTTCTTAAAATAAAGCATAAATTTCCATTTAACTAGAGCATGACTTTTAATTATATTGTTATTATGGTAAATAGAACATCTTGACTTTATGGGTTTAAACTGCTGGAAAGAACTGTTGGTAACCCGTGCCAGTGTTTCTGAACTTCAGGAAAACCCTGAAACACTCACCTATTCTTCTTAGAAATCATTTATATTTTAGAAGGTTTTTTTAAGAGAGGTGTTAATTTCCTATTTCTTTTGTAGTTGGTGTAATCAACCTATGTTCTTTTCTCTCACAGGCCCATGCTGTAATTCTTGGATAGGGTCACATCAAATTAGTCTGTTAGTCACTGCTAAAGAACAAATGAAATAAAAATTCACTTATGAAAAGTGCACCATTTACTTTAATCAGACTTAAAATGGCAGTGCTTTTGCTAAAAAGGCCTTGAATAAAAACAATGTGAAAACTTGGCGGGGGGGGTGTTTGTTAGGTCACAGTAAAGCTATTTGTGGAAACTTCACCGTATGGATTATTCAGATATTTCATATACATTTCTTTAAGACTGAAATATGACTCGTGATTTATTTATGATTAGAACTCTCTAGGTTATTTTAAAGGAAAGGAGTAGCCAACAAATTAAGCCTAAATACAAGTTTTTGCACAGTAGAGTTCATATTGATGTTTCCACATAAAAGGAATACATGGCTACATTTCTACCTAAAAACATCATTGTGGTCCTCTTCTGACATGCTAAAGATCTGTGTTCCATTAAATATAAAAATCTTGGAATATAAAGTACAGAATATTAGGCAAGTATCAGATTTGAAAACATGCATGCCTATTAACTTATATGTTTACCTGGAATGTGGCAGGTGTTTTGACGTGTTCTGTTGGTTACAAATCATAATTACCAAAAGTCATATAATGAACATAAGATTATCTATCCAGCTTAGGTTACACTAAAGTTCTTTCAGGTCAGGCTTTTTTAATGTACATGCAAAGTTCTTCCAAAGATGATTACTTCATAGCCATAAGATCTATTATTGCAGATCTCTTCACTGAGACACCACCTTCCTCTAAGGTAGTCTTAGAAAGAAAATTGGAGTCTTTTTTCTCCTGCTCTGAATTCAGTAAGAATAAGACAAGAAAGAAGCTTAAGACAAATAACAGTTTGTGGGTCAGGAAGGGAGACAAAGATGGAGAAAAGGGTAGGAAAAAATCTGCACACATCTTTCCACTATATTTTCAAATGAAATATATGATCGATTGTACTTCTAAGAGGAAACTGAGGTGAAAGTTGATGTTCTTGTTTCCCTTTCCTCTTGTAGCTGTCTAATTTCTGAGGACAAGTTTCATTGTCATTTCTGTCAACTTTAATCTGAATTTTCAAAGACAGTCAGGGCTATTTGAAAATCCCTGTCCAGATCTCCTCAGTGTACACAGGTGATAAGACCCCTGACAGTGATCAAAATATTTTTCAGTGCATGTATACAAGAGGAAATCACATTCAAGATTTTAGGAGCAGGGTGAGCAGTGACACACATATGATTTTGGATGCCAAGAAATGTAAGTTAGTGTCCAGCAACTGGCTTTCAGATGTGCAGAAGTTATGTAATCCACTTGGCCTCAAATCTGGTTGATTTACAATATATCAGCAGTATAAAGTACATAGCAGTAACCTGATACAAAAAAAAAAGCTGATAACTTCCCTCCAAAAAAAAAAAAAAATATTTTGACATATACCTAAGGTATAAGAAGATGTTTGAAGATTACAGTACAAAGATGTACCCAGCTTGCATGATTCATATCACTTTCACATTCTCATAATTTATGTTAAAGGACTATCTAGGTCCTACCTACCTGAGGATCAGATCAATAGAAAAGTGATCTGTTTTCCTTAGCTGTGTTGAGTCTGAAGTTAGAAGATGGGATAATCTGGCCACATCAACTTTAGATAAAATTAAATGCATAAAACACCACACTAAAATCAAATTCAGATATTTATGTAAGCAACTGAGATGCAACAACTGGTAAGTATATAAAAAAGTTCACATGTAAGGCATGCCTATATATCTTTGTGATTACATATACTAAGAATCAGCATCTGCAGCAAAAACAAACAAAGAAGTCCTAGCCATTTTGCATCTGTTCTATAGCATATTAAATATCACTTTTTAATAATAATCTTTTAAAAGCACAGGAGAAGGCAATCCCATTGTGCTGCAATCCAAGCAAGCGGAGCAGAAGACAAGCTTGGCTGAATGAGGAACTCCTCTTGGAACTCAGGAGGAAAAAGAAATTGTATGATCTCTGAAACAGGGCTCAGGCTTTGCAGGAAGATTATAGAGCCATGGTTTGCATATTCAGGGATAAGACACGAAAGACCAAAGCTCAACAAGAGTTGAAACTGGCCAGTGTTGTGTCAGACAAGAAAGGCTTTCTTAAGTACATTAATAGCAAGAGAAGGTCTAAGGAAAACATTAGACCGATACTTGTTGAAGATGGTCACCTGACAAATAAGGCTGAAGAAGAGGAGGAGGCATTCAATGCTTTTTTTGCCTCAGTCTTTAACAACACTGATAGACCTTGGGGTGCCCAATCCTCTGAGTTGGAGGACCATGAGTACAGGAACAATGGCTTTTCATTTGTGTACACTGAAATTGTAAGGAACCAGTTGCATCAGCTGAATGTTCAAAAGTCCATGAAGCCTGGTGCAATTCATTCCAGACTACTGAAGGAGTTAGCAGATATTACAGCAGGACCCCTGTCAATCATCTACCAAAGCTCTTGGGAGTCTCAGGAGGTCCCTGCTGACTGGAAGCTAGCCAATGTTACTCCCATTTAGAAAAAGGACATGAGGGAACACCCAAGAAACTACAGACCTGTTAATCTAAGCTCAGTAACTGGAAAAATTATGGAGAAGATCATACTGGGTGCTATTGAAAGGCATTTAAAGGACAATGCAATCATCAGGCACAGTCAACATGGGTTGACAAAGGGAAAGGCCTGCCTAATTAAGATGATATCTTTCTACAATATGGACACCCACCTAGTGGGTGAAGGGAAGGCAGTGGATGCAGCTTTTCCATATTTTAGTAAGGCTTTTGATACGGTCCCTCACAACAACTTTCTGGACAAGTTGCCCAACTGTGAGATGAGCAGGTACACGGTGCGCTGGGTGATGACCTGGCTGAATGCAGGGCTCAAAAGGTAGTAGTGAAGGGGGCTACCTCTGGCTGGTGGCCAGCCACCAGTGGTGTTCCTCTGGGCTCAATTCTAGGGCCAGTTCTGTTCAATATTTTTATCAGTGGTCTGGAGGTAAGAGTTGAATGCACCCTTAGCAAGTTTGCTGGTGATACCAAACTGGGAGGTGCTGTTGACTGTCTTGAGGGACAAGAGGCCTCACGGAGGGATCTAGATAGATTGGAGCATCAGGCAATCACCAGTGACATGAAATTTAACAAGAACAAATGCCAGATTCTGCACCTGTGACAGAAGAACACTGGACACAAGTATAAGTTGGGAGAGGAGTGGCTGTGGAGCAGCCCTGCAGAAAGGGATCTGGTGGTGCTAGTTGACGGTGAGCTCAGTATGAGTCGGTAGTGTACCCTGACAGCCAAGAGGGCAAACCGCATTCTGAGGTGCATCAAACACAATATAACTAGCTGTTTGAAAGAGGTGATTATTCCACTCTATTTAGTGTTCATGCAGCCCCACCTTGAGTATTGTGTGCAATTCTGGGCCCCATAATCTAAGAAGGTTGTTAAGGTCCTTGAGTGCATCCAGAGGAGGGCAACCAAGCTGGTGGAAGGGCTGGAAGGCATGTCCTGTGAGGAGTGGCTAAGGACTTCAGGTTTGTCTAGTTTGGAGAAAAGGAGGCTGAGGGGTGACCCTATTGCTCTCTACAGCTTCCTGAGGAGGGAAGTGGAGAGGGAGGTGCTGAGCTCTTCTCCCTGGGATCCAGTGACAGGACGCCTGGGAATGGCTCAAAGCTGCGTCCATCAGGGGAAGTTCAGACTTGACATTAGGAAACACCTCTTTACTGAGAGGGTGGTCAAGCACTGGTACAGGCTTCCTAGAGAGGTGGCCGATGCCCCAAGCCTGGCAGTGCTTAAGAGGCATTTGGACAATGTCCTCAATAACTTGCTTTCACTTTTGGTCAGCCCTGAAGTAGTCAGGCAGTTGGACTAGGTGATCATTGTAGGCCCCTTCCAACTAAACTATTCTGTTCTAAGTATTCTGACACAATGAAAATAACGTTGTATCATAATTCAATCAAATATAACAATAAGGTACTTCCCTGACTACCTCTTTTAATAGAACTGAATAAGTGCCTGACTTAGATTTGTGTTTTAACCTATTCATAATGACAATATGGCCCTTTACCTATCTGGATTTTTTACAGAAGTTTATAAATGCTAGTACTTGTCAACAAAGATGAGAATATAGGTGACTCTCTAAAACTGCTTTGGAATGCCGTTTGTTGTTCTTTCTCTATATTTAACTTTTACTCATCTTTCACTCATCTCTTACTCATCTCTTTACTCATCTTTTCAAATTATTAGCTTTGGTTCTTTGATCCTTGGTGAGAAATATTAATAATCCTTCTTGTAAATATACCAAATATTTACACCGCATTAGCTTAATATGCAAAAAGTAGGACATACAGACCTGGTGGAATTTTACATGAGTTAATGCTGAATGTATGAATAGCATTAGAGGCTGTCCTGGTTTCAGTTGGGATAGAGTTAATTGTCTTCGTAGACCAAAGTGGCCAAGGGGGTATTCCATATCATGTGACATCACATCTAGTATATAAACTGGGAGAGTGGGGGGGGGCGGGGATCACCGCTCAGGGACTAACTGAGCATCGATTCATGGGTAGTGAGGAATTGTACTGTGCATGACTTGTATATTCCAATCCATTTATTACTACTATTGTCGTTTTATTAGTGATATCATTATCATTATTAGTTTCTTATTTTGTGTTCTATTAAACTGTTCTTATCTCAACCCACGAGTTTTACTTCTTTTCCTGATTTCTCCCCCATCCCACTGGGTGGGGAGGAAAGTGACTGAGCGGCTGCATGGTGCTTAGCTGCTGCCTGGTGTTAAACCACTACAGAGGCCAAAAAGAGAGAGATGTTAAAATTGAAAAATATGGTTATGAACACTGGCATTTTGATTAAGAAGAATGTAGGGAGTTCTGAATTGCAAAATTTAAAGTCAGAGTATATTACAATTCTTTGTGTTTTCAAGGACAGCACGTAACACTTTTCCTGCTTTGTTCTACCTCTGTCAGGTTCTGACCTATATAGTATTCTTTCAAAGCAAATCTATCCATGCAATAACAAATAAAAAAATTCATTGCCATCATTATTTTTCTTGTGGCTACTGAAAGCATCTACAAAGAATTAAGTAGTTTGAAATTTGAAAGGAAAGAGTGAGATAAAAATAAGATTAATAATCTAAAGTTATGAGGTAAGTCACTAGTGCTGTGACATAATTGGCAAATAGATCTTTGTAGGTAATAAAATATACTTCCATCTCTCCAGGTGTCTCAGAATTCCTCAATCACTATTTCCAAATCCAATTAAAAAAAAAGTAAATCAGATTTCAGTTGTGTCTGACAAATTGGGTTTAATGTGTTTCTTTAATTTAAATATAACATTTTAAAATAATGTTTTTGGTAGATTTTTTAATAGTTTCTTCATCTAGGTATCAGCATCAACTTCATTTTCTGAGAGATTACCACTTTTAAAACCAGTCAAGAACTAAGGAGGAACAACCACAAACAGCTTGATGACTTATTTTTCAAATTTTGTTTCAACTTATCTAATTAGTGAAATAATAGAGAGTAGTCAGTTAGTGATTCAAATTCCAGCTTATCAAGTGTTACCACAAATTTTATGAAACCACAAAGCAATTCTAAAGCAAGTTTTGACCTAACAGAATGTTCTCCTGCATGTAGTGAGGGTATTGGAGTGACAGAAGTGTTGCAGACTATTCTGCCATGCCTGTCTGTAGATGTTGCCACATATCCAAAAATCTAAAACCTTACATACTGAATATTGACTGCAATGGTGCTGTACAAAAGGGAAAAAAAAGGTAAGTAAATAGGTAAAATAGTTTGTGGGTAAAAAGGACTCAATTAAAAAAAAAAAAAAGCATTGTGTTAATCATTGTGTGGAAAATTAATTAGATCTAAACTTATTTCTTGAATAAACAAATATGAGTCAAAATAAAAGAAGTCTTAGAATGGATCTCACTGTGCTTTGGGAATCTGGTCCAGCTTCACTTTTAAACATTGTATTATACCACATAATATTTGCAAAGCTCTTCCTGTGATCAAGTCAGAGGTTGCATTGTAGTATTTTCCTGTGTAAAGTGATCTCAATATGGGAAGATTACATGACATCGGTCATGGATTTGCCAGAGACAGCAAAAGGTTTATAGATTCCCAGTAAGTCTGACTGTAAAGTCCAGTCCCTCTCATGTTCTGTGATGATGTGTTAGTCTCAGAGCTACACTATCCATCACCCATTTTCTCCACTACAACTACTCAGGTCACAACTACATCTCATCTTCTGAAAAAAAACCCTACAGCTGCGAGTGGAATGTGATTTCTTTTTGAGTGTTTATAGGGATACATATATGTGTCCTAAAAAATTTTATGAAAATTTTATGAAAAAATTCATAAAATGTATTTATTTAAATTTCATAACAGTAGAGGTTTTGAAAGTATTTTTTCTGAATTAAGTACCCCAGTGTACTGGTTTGGGCTGGGAGAGAGTTACATTTCTTCATAGTAAATTGTATGTTACTATGTTTTGGATTTGTGCTGCAAATAATGTTGACAACACACTAATATTTTCATTATTGCTGAGCAGTGCTTTCTCGGCTTCAAGGTCTTTTCTGCTCCTCAGACTGCCCTGCCAGAGAGTAGGTTGGTGGTGCCCAAAAAGTTGGCAGGGGACACAGCTGTGACAGCGGACCCCAGCAACCAAAGGGATATCCCATACCATATCACATCATGCTTAGCAATAAAACTGGGGGAGGGGAGGTTGGCAAAGGGGCCGCTGCTCAGGGTGTGGCTGATCATCAGTCGGTTGGTGGTGATCAATCATTTTCATTTTCATCACTTGTCTTTCTTGGGTGTTATTTTCCTCTCTCTTTGGTTTTGGATTTTTTTTTTCCCCCTCTTTTCCTTACAATTTATTATTATTATTATTTATTTTTAATTATTAAACCATTTTTATCTCAACTCATGAGTTTCTCACTTTTGCTCATCCAATTCTCGCACCATCCCACCAGGGCAGGGAGAGTGAATGAGTGACTGTGTGGTACTTAGTTGCTGACTGGGGTTAAACCATGACACCCAAGGAGGGAAAGGTGCAGGAGTCAGTACTTCTGTGGCCATCAAAATCCCTTACAGAGGATTAGGATTTGTTTGTTTCATGGCACATGGCGCTGTAATGTTCCAGCTTTCAACTGTTGGTCAAATCTGTCTGGCCCATTCATCAAAAGCCCTATCTGTATCACTGTAAAATATACCCTTTTTTTCCCCTGCATTTCTTCAGTTCATTTTCAGATAACAAAACATTTTCACACTATCCTTTTTTTCTTTCTGCTTTATGTTTGACATTTTGATAGTAGTAGAATTCCCACATATGTCTGTAGCTCTAAAACAGGTTATTGCAGGAAGAGAAGGTGGGAAATATATTACTCGGTATTCCTTTAGGAAGAAAAGTAGGAAGAGACAGGAAAAATGAGCAGTGAACAATTCAATAAAGATGAATTAGTCAAGTTATGAAAAGAAAGGAAGCAGAACTTTAAAACAGTACTAGCTGCTTTGTCAGCTATAGTCAGACAAATAAATGCTGCCTAGACCAAGTGAGGATTCATAGATTTTTTAAACTAAAGGATCATTTTTAATCATCCTTTCAAGGACAGCTTGAAATACATTTTGGTTGCTGATTTAGATGCATTTTTCTCAATTTCTTTCTTTTTTTTTTTGGAAACGCCATGTTGCTCTGTTTTCCATCATTTAGTCACCTTTATGTTTGCCCTGTGGGCTGAATAGTTACTTCTAAAGCCTACAAGGTGAATTTCCCTCCCTTTTACAAAGAACTAGCTATCCCTTGGGACAAAAGGGAAGGGAAGAGAAAAGAACAGTGTTAAGAATGGAGATGTGACTGTTTTTCCTGTTTCTAGGTTGTCATGGAGAAAAGAGCTGCCTTTCCCTTGGTAGCAGCTAATGCCTGTCCCTCCGGCACTCTGGAAGGGATTCTGCACAGCACATGAGCATCATTCCATTTTCTTCCGTGGCTTTACTCTGTGTCTAGCACAGACTAGAATAAGCAGCATGTGGCTGGCAAGGTTCTACAAAAAAAACAAGGATCCTTGACTTGTGACTACATATCTTTTCTATATATAATTTATATATACATATATATGCATATATGTATGTTTATGTATATATGCATGTATATACCAAGTGGGCATTTATTTCTCTTAGCAGATTTTAGTAGCATTTTGACCTCTGAAGAATTCTTTCTAGATGCCAAGAGCATAGTAAATTTAGACAACCAACATGAGAGTCTACTCTTTGCTTTTCCGTAATAGCTCAGTGACATTACTTAAGAGCATAATAATACTTATACAGAAAAACTTTCCTTCTCCAACTCTTGTGCCTGTCTAGGAGACCACATAAATGTTAAATGTGGTGGAGATGAAGGCTGGAATGAAAAGTGAAAAATAAACATTGGCAATGGCTTATAGAAGGGGATTAGCAGGAAAGCAATAAAAGCCATCCTGAACATGTATCTGAGGTCTGCTCAACTTAAAACTGTCAGACTTTACTTTTTGCTTTAGAAAATGTTGAAAGCAAAAATCATTACATGAGACAAATGCTGGGGAAGGAGAATAGATCTTAATTTTTATTAATATTCCTGCTGTAATATCCTGAAAGGGAGATGTGCAGCTTTTTTAGTTCAGTGTTTTACAACTGACTACAATGGCAAAGTAATTTTGAAAGGGTAAGATGCGCGTTTCCCACCTGAATGACTTAAGAGTAAAACTGGTGGCACAGTTATAAAAGAAGCTATTCAATACAATGACAATATTCTAAACATTTACCAAAGTCTGGAATCAAGCCTTCTGGTTTGAGGTTGGGGGGGGGTTGTTGGTTTTTGTTTGGGTTTTTTTTTGCCTTATGTCCTCACTGAGCAACAAATGTCATCTTTGTGACTTTAACATAGATGGATTTTCTACACAGTTTTGAAATCCTACTGTTCTCCTGGACTCAAAATGTTTCCAATAGCAGCTTGAAGGAAGGTCCAATGAATTTATCTGGGTTGCTTCCTGGGTTGGTAGAACTAACTGCTCTGTGTACTGAGCACTTTTTTTCTCTGTATTTTCATGGAGCTAGAAGGAAACCAAGCAAGAAAGTCAAGTCCTTGAGTCCATTGGCATAGTAGTCCATAAATAGCAGAGATTTTCCATTGTTTAGTGTTCTCTATGTATTTTTCCCCCTACTTTAGTAAAAAAATAAGAAGCAATCTTTTTGTTTCCAGATAAACACAAATGAAAATATCAAAAGACACCAGCCTGAAAGCAAAATGGCTGATGATAGCCTATGGCTACATAAAACACACATTTCTGAATACTAGTGTTGGGTAGTAATTTATTTTTCATTATTATTATTATTGTTTTATTTTATTATTGTTTTATTTTATTATTCTACATATTTTATTATCTTTTAGTACAAAACACTCATAAGTTATCTGAACCCTGAATACTTAATCCCTGCCAAAGGAAGTAAAACTGTCTTTGTCAAAATCTAAGCTGATGCTCACAGATGTGGTCCATTGTTTTTTCCTGCTTCTCCTGCAGAAAAAAGTCCTCTTGTATGAGGGAATCAAGACTTTGCCCTCTCTCCTACTAAAGCTGTGTTTCACAAGCTCCCCAGAAAAACTCAAGTATCAGAAATGCTCATTTTTTGCTGTCAGTCAGAGAGTGTCATAGTGGCTAGCAACAGTTATCAGAAGCTCTTCCAAAATGAAGACTGTGTTACTGGCTCCCAAATCATCCAGAGCACTTGCACATATATTCTGCCACCCTTAAGCTGTCCTGACACAATACTGTGGAGCTCAAAGGAGTCCCAGAGTGCTCCTATTTTCTGGCTTTCAGTTGCAGGACATCCAAAAGAGATACAGTGTTTTAATGTTAATGAATTACTTTATAATTGCTTGTAAGAAGCCAGGTTAAGATAAAAGCAAATTAAATTTACCACATAGAGTTACAAAGATTTCTAAATACACAAGTGACATAAAAGAGGAGAAAACAATTTCCTCTGTTTACCCCAATATCGAATTCAAAAGAACATTCTCTTCTCCTGTTTTATCCAGATAAGAAACTGTAAATTCTGTAGATGTACCTCTTCAACACCAGCTCTGTTATCACTAACAAGAGCATCTGGCTGGGGAAGAATGCCGTTCTTTATACTCACAGCCTTGTTGGGATTTATTCCGAGTTTCATTTAGATTCTAATCTCCCCAGCATCATTTTCTTCTCCAAGATTATTGTTCCTTAGCTTATTTCAGGGGACAGTTTCAGCCCTGTCATCTTGGATTATGTACAGACAGTTTATCTATCTGCTCTTATCTGATATCTTAACTAATCTTTTACTGTACAAGGGGGTACAACACTTCTTCCCCTGCTATTGTAATATGACAATCCTGAGTAAAACCTTTCCATATAACAATTTACATAAATGTGCAAATCAACAACAATACTTTCCCTGCTCATTACTAATTAAGACCAGACAGAAGAGTAATTCACCACTCTGGAGCAATAACCTGTTCAAAATCTTTAATCCATCATGTCTTTAAAGACCAACAATGTACAAAAAGCAAAGCTTGGCAAATTCAAATTGCCCACTGAAATAATGGCTGAGTTGGCTGAACCCAGAGGGTGAAGCAGCAAAAATCTCAAAGCCTATTTAAAAATTCTGTTTACCAGAGTTTTTGACATATATGTTTATTTTGACTGTAAAATCAAATGAAGGCCTCCAAAGGTTATGCAGATTACATGAGTGAAAAAACACTACCATCTTATATGCAATAATAACATGCTTCCATGTGATGGATAATATCCTTCTGCATATCATGGGAAGAGAAGTAGGTCATGCAGAGTCAGAAAGGAAATGGAATGTGAGTTCCTTCAACTTTCATTCTTCCTACTTCTCTCTTTCTTCCTACACTCAGTATGGGACAAGGAAAGTCAGCATAATAATGGAAGGCAACAAATGTTGTGCCCCAGTTATTGAGATAAGTTCTGTGACATCCAAAAATACATACCTTATACCAATTTCTGGAAATGTTTTTCACCATCTCCCAATTCTGTAAGAGCAACATCACATTCTTCCCTCGGGTGCTTTGCTGAGAGCCTGACAGCACTGCATGATCTAAGAGATGGATTTGGTCTGCTTCAGCAGATGTTATGTGACAGAAGGAGACATTGCTATTTTCCTAAAGTGCTCTTTCTCATATTAAGCCTGATATTGAACCTCTGATGCTTACATCAACTTTTACTCCATGCTGGGAGAAATGAAACACTCCATACTAACTATTAAATGAAATTTTACTAAAAGGGTTTTGGAAAAAAAATAACTAAACTGGTGAAACTTCAGTGAAAATGGAGCTTAGAAATGTATTAACACTTAATGAAAATTCCAACTTCCTTGCGCAAAGTTTAGCTGAGCTAATGATTGCCTCCTACATATGTAATGCATGATTAATTGTACTTTTCTCATCTAAAATGCATTAAAGTATACAGTAAAACTAAGCAAATTGACAGCTCCAAGGTTATGCTTACTTTAATGTACACTTCATCTTACATTTTAAATGAATCAGTAATAGGATCCATAAGTTCTGTTCTTGACTACTTTTTTAATGTGACATAGATTTAAATGAGCAACACTTCTTAAGAAGAAATGTGGTCATGTGTAGATTACAGCATAAGACTTGTTAACCAGACTTTGAGAAAAATCATACAAGCTAAAACTGGCACAATGCACTCCAATAACTTTATTTTTGTTACATCATTTTAGCCAAAACAATATAAACTTCAGCCAAGTTAGGTTTTACTGTCAATTGAAGGTTGAGATAAATACATCTAGAGCAAGCACGAGAGGCTACAGTATGCAGTTGCTTCCCAAAATAAGTTTGAATTCACCAGTTTGTTTTACAACAAAGCTGCAGTATTTCTTTTAACTGGGTTCACTTCCCATAGAAAGGAAATTTTGACTATGCAACAATAGAATTTTCTACCTCTGCTTTGCTGGAAAAGCAAAAATTCCAAGTCAGCTCAGTGAAATATTTTTTAATTTTTTGAATATTTTATACTGAAATGATGTAATAACCCACATCCAGAGGTAATCAACACTCAGTAAAAAATACTGTTTAGTAGGGTTGGGTTGCTCCTTGTGCTCTGGCTGCTTCATTTTTTGAACCACCTGCTGAACAGTGGAAATTCAGTGACACTGCAACAAGAGGTCATTTTCTGCCTCGAGAAGTTCCTCATTAAGTTTCAATTATTTTACCGGTTTGTACAACAGTCTTTCAGTCTTACATTCCTAACTCTTGTAGGAGGCTAATGTCTCTTCACATATGTTTCACAGCAGGTTCTGAACTATTAGAGCACTTAACAACTAAAAGATCTTTTCCAGTAGAGTATGTAAATGTGACCCTGGTTGTTGATGTGCCTATAGTACCTGATAAGAATCACCGAATCGAGTACTGCATTGAAAGAGGTGAACAGTGGAGGAAACTGTTCTTATCAAATCATGTTACAAACTATAATAACAAAGCAAAAGTAAACCACACTGTAGATGCATTTCAAGGAAACTATCTGTTTATTAGGACAGGCTAGAACCCCCCCACACCCTTTTTTTTTAATTTAAATAAGTGTTGAGATTTTACATACTTTGTTACGTTTGGTTTTGTTTTTTTTAAACAGGGTAGAAAAACAAACCCCAAAACCCTGCATTGATTTGTATGCAAATTGGGTGCAGAGGTGGGGGCAGAGGGTGATGCTAAGGAAAGTAGCAGGACGGATGTGCCTCCTTCCTAGCTGGAAGTCTTGCCTGGGCATGGGAGAGCCACACTCAAGTCTCTGTGTGAGTCACTGCAGGGACTAGTTTTTCCGTATCTCAGATAATTAGGCCAGCCACCAACCTAGGGAGTCCTGTGGGCTCTTTCCTTGTGGCTTTGATCTAAAAGATCAGTCTCTTTGTGTCAGACACCATCATAACAATTATTTTTCAAAAATGTACAGGTTAAAAGTTCCTGACTAATTGAATGACTTGTGTTGAGCATCAGTGTTTGCTATAGATCTGACGATATGTATGTGAAATCTTTGCATGCACATATGCCCATCTAAGCTTTCATGAATTTACATATCTTACCACATAAAAAGTTACCATCACATACTCCATATTTTACAGGAGTTTTTGTTCTGGTCTTCTGTCCTTTGTAGAACAATGATATGTTGATTGCAAAAAGCACAGGCAGATTTACCATGTGGCTTTGGGAGCTTTAAGAGCTTCTCACTAACAATGTCTAATGTCATATGTTTAAGTCACACATTAAAGTCATCCCCAAAGTAAGAAAAAAAAAAAAAAAAAGGAACGCAGGTGACATAACACCATCACTTAAGTGACATCATATATAAAAGCACTCAGAACACAATATAATAAAGTCAGGCAAAGTTACACAGAGAACCCATATTAGAACAAACCAACAAACCAACCAACCAAATAGCCAACCAACCAACCAACCAAAACAATAACAAATAAACAACCAACCAACCAAAACCCAACAAAGTTTTCCTATAAAATTCAGGGTAACAGGGATGTGCCCTTCAAATAGATGTAACAATTCTCAGTATTAGAGGAGCAGCACAGTACCTTGAGAATGCTGCAGTGTTCTCTGGCTATTCTGTATCACATAATGATTTGGAGATGTAAATCAATTACTTAACAGGCTTGCCTCTCCTAGATTCCTTAAAACTTATGTACCTGAATAAGTGTTGCAAAAATTCTGCTATGTAAGTTCTGGAAAGTAGCAAAAGTAAGCACTCTATTTCTTCTTTGCTTTATATTTGTAAACTAAAACCCACAACTAACTCCCTCATGTATCTCAGATGGATTTTCTTCTGCTAATCTGTGAGCAAACAGGAGTGGTCATACAAAATTACCAATGGATCACTCTTCTTTTTATTAATGTTCAATTAAAAAGTGGAATTAAACATAAAAATCTGAAGAGTTTGACCTTAACCTTAAAAAACCTTGCATTTTTTTCTGTATAAACATCTTTTAATTATCTCATATAAATGCAAAATATATTCCTTAGATACACTAATAATAGAATAACATTTGAAATTATTAGCATATTTTAACCTGAATTTAGAAGGAAAAGAATCTCATGCTGTGCTAGCATTTTTCAACCTCATAACACTACGCTAAACAGCATGCTTCTCTCAGAAAGATGCTGATCCCTGAATGCTAATATCTGCTAAAAAAGAGGGGAGGAGGGGTAGGGGGTGTGTGTGTGATGCAAACACATTGCAGTAAATTTATATTACAAATGGACTAAAAAAAAAGCTAATGTTTTCTCTTTAAAGGCACATATATTTTTATCCTGGTCAATGAGTATAATATCTTGCACATATTGTATAATTCAAGCCTAAAACAGAAAGGCAAACAAACATTTCAACTGAAGGTCTCTCTTCAAGGCTTTTATAAAAGCTGTTGTTATTATTAAAAATAAACTCAATGAAAAGAGCATATAATGTATTAATGAAAACCTTTAATTATTAACAGATTTAGGAAAGGCCTGCTTTATAACTCCATATTACAGTGATTCAAGGGAGAATCAGTCTACAAGAAAACCAGACTCTCAGGGCTTAATATTTCCCTTATTTTCAGAAAAACTTACATGAGTAGCTGAGCATTACAGCAGAATATTGGCTGGTTTTCTTTAGTACAGCTTCTGTTATGCTACCTACAGAAAGGATTTGTATCTGAATCCATTGTTTGTTTCTACTTTAATTTCTCAAAAAAAGCTAGAAAACCAGGTTTCATCTAGGTTAGTGAAATATTTATAAGAGAATACAAAAGTCATGAAAAGGCTGGAAAACAAAATCCAGGAGGTCACAGGCAAGAATAAGAGACAGGAGACCAGCTCTGAAGCTTAAGTCTCTCTTACACTGTCACTAAAGGCATAGTTTCAAACGCTCCACTGTATGAAAAACCACATGGAAAGAACTGCATTTCTGAGGTTGTTACCTCTCATATTTCACCCTAGACTTGTGGTGCCCTAGAATTTAGACTCATGAAACAAGTTAGTGATTTTTCATTACTTATTCTATACTCCATTCCTTTGGCTCTGTATGCTGCTTGATTTTGGTGTAAAACTTGGTAAAAAGGAACTTTTTTCCTCTCGTTAATTCATGTATGAAAACAGAGTTGGAAATAGAAAGAAAAAGCAAAACATGGAAGCACAAAGGAAGCAAATGAGACTGCAGTGTCACAAGAAGGTAATGACAGAACAACCATAACACTGGCAGTGTGACAAATACAAAAAAAGAGCTGAAGCCCAACATTTAAGGGTAGTGAAATGAAGGAGTTCTACTTAGACATACCTGGAAGTGTGTGTGGGGGGGGAGGGGCACAACAGGATGGCCATGGTGACAAACTACACCAAAATAAAACCCTCAAAACTATACAAGCTTTCTCAAAAAAAAAAAAAACCAACAAAAATTCCCATCAACCCCCAGAAGATGATGATTTCTGTCAGATTACTGTGTTCTCAGTTACTTTTACTTCCATTCACCCTGTACAAACCATCCTGAGAAACAAGTTTGGTCCTGAAATTTTATATAATTAGTGTCTTTCCATTCTGCAGAACTCTGAAATTAAATAAAAGCAGAGCTTTAGTGTAACACATCTTAGAAAACTAGACTCATCTACAAAACTTCCTTTCTCTTTCTGAAATTATTTCTGTGTTCCTTATTCCCAGTTTACTAAAGAATTAAAGTTTCTTTTATTTCTGATACTGAGAAAAATATTGTTAAAATTCAAATCAGTTTTGGTCTGAAGGATTTTTTCCTAGAGCTCTTCATGATTTTGATGTAGAGAACCAGTAGAAACCAAAGGCTTCATTATTAATTCAGATCTAGATCAAAGAAATGCTTTCTGCACTAATCCCAAATATTATCCTTCTTTTTTTTCACTTTTGGTTCAACTTTGTCTTTGTCCAATATTAAAAATATAAACTATTAATAGTAACATTACAAACAGTTTAAAAAATATTATCTCCTATTGCTCCTAGTGACAGTGTGTCTATCACTGCTATTAAGTCTCAGGATTGACTTTCAAATAGCTAAAGATAGTGTCTATTGCTGGTTTAGGGTTTCTTTTTTTGTTTGTTTGTTTTACTTTTTTTTCAGTATTCGGTCTGGATACATTGATCCTTGGAGGGCCACAGTGTATAACTTCTATTACTCAATATTTCTCCTCATTTATTTTTATTAGGCTGCCTTGAAGCATTTAAAATTCCACTGGTCAATCTTAGTTTGAACTTTTCTCATTCACGTACACATTAAACAGATGATGAAAATCTATTCTTATTCTACCAGTATTATTCCAATCTATGTATGTTTAATACAAGAAAACTGAGAGGGGGTGTTCAATGACAGTAGCAGGTTAAGCTAATAAATGCAGCAGATCTTGTTTTTTCTGACTTTTTCTCATACAAGTCTAGAAGAAGTCTCTCCTATTCATTTTTGTAGAGTCATAATATCCCAGAAACTTGTATCTTGCAAGCAAAACACAGAATATGACATAGGCTAGATGAAAGATGGAAAAATACTAAGTGAAAACATGGTGCTGGCACCAAAAAATGGCTAGGTTTTTTGTTATTTGTACATAAGGAGAAATTCCTCATGCATCTTCAAACAAAAATTAACTTATATGTTGGTGTGCACAACCACATAATTGAATATATTCTTTCAAAAAATTAATTGTGAAAAGAAAAAAATAATAGATCCTAAAATATGAGATGTAAGAGTTGTTTAAGAGTTTAGTGATCATTAAAATTCAAATCCACAACACAGAGAAGTAAATTTATTGTTTTTTCCACTTTACTAATTGGTGCATACTTTATCAAAATCACTATTAACATGTATGTAATTTTTAAGTGATTGTTCTGGAGCACACAATATTTTTTGTTGTAGAAGGAAAGTACTAGATTCCTAACTAAGCTTCAACCTAAAGGTCTCCCAGAAAACTCATTCTGATCATAGATAGTGTTATGTTTTCAGAATAATGCAAAGTGTACATACACTAATACAGGAATAACATTGGAGCCATTTAGCATACTTTATCACGAGTTAAGATGAATATACCTCCCATCTAGAATGTTGCTGCCAGTTGTCATAGTAAGTAGGTGAAAATAACTTGGAATGGGGTAAAAGCTGCTACGAAAATTCATTACTTGTACTATTTAGAGTACTGTTAGAATAGTTGTAATTTTTTTCATGTCCCTATTTTCTTAACAATTTTGTATCACCTTGATCATATTACTTACAATATTTTTCTCCCATTTAGGAGACACCAGTGAATATTTATTTACCTGTTCCATCTGTTACTTAAAGACATTATTTATGGCTTCTTTTTTTTTTTTCCTGATTTGATTTATTACCATCTAACAGTCAAGTGAATAATGTGATAGCAACATCAGAATAGGATGGTGGTGGTGTAAATGTTCATTTAAGTGATAGATAAGCAGCTTGAAGAAATTGAAGGCTCTGTCTCACATCTTAATGTCACTTTGGAGATTTGACTCCTTTTGCTGTAGTTATTTGGGGTTATTTGCTGTGGTTTAAAGGACACCATCATTGAAAGCAATCCTTAGAACTTTAGTCCTTAATTGTATTCCTTCTAATATAGAAAAATCTAAAATAAAACCCAGCCACCCAACAATACTATAATTTCCATTTTATTCTTTTTTTCCAATTTATTCTACATGTCTTTCTGTGGAAACCTTTCTAACTTTTAGACTAGGTGTATTTTTAAGGCATCAGAAATTCTTTTTTTTTTGTTGAGCTTATTTCTCAAATTAAATTTTTTTGACAATCTGAAGATTATTTTGTAATCTTTTGTTTACAGTGTAAGTGACAATTATGACTAATTCAACAAAAGCCTTTAAATCTAGCATGTGTTCATTAGTTAGTCAAGAAAAGCCACTCCAGAATTGCTGAGGGACCTGAGATCAGGAATTTAATTAATATTAAGAATCTTTAAATCCAATTAATTTTTATAATTTTGATCTGCTAATCAAGGTACTATTTGCCCCTTTTCCTTTAATGCACAGGCTAAACATTCCAGTTTTAGAAAGAGAAGTTTAAATTACAATAATATTTCCATATTCAGGTAGAGGGGAGAAGAGGGAAAGGAAAACTAAAAGAACCGGGGGCGGGGGGGGGAATCATTCCCTGTTTTATAGACTATCTTAAATGCAGTGCTGAAGAAACTGTGATGAACTGGAAGGTTGCTACTCCTTGATGCTGTTATGCACTTCTGTTTGGTTTTCTGTTCTTAGCTCTTTGTTTGTTTACAGAGATGAACATAAAGATTTGCAGTAAGTGCTGTCAAGCTGAGGAATGGAAATGGCATGTTGTTAGCTTACTCATTTCAGTTCTTTTGTTGTTGGTTTTTTTTTTTTTTCTGGTTATCATTCTTGAGGAAAAGCTTGCCAAAATTAAAAAACCAAACCAAACCACGCAATATAATTTTTTCACTGCCTGGTCATCTCACTGAGCTGTTCTTTTCATAATATTTTAGCTAATAGTCTCTTAATATTTCTGGTATTTCCTCTGGTAATATTTTAGCTCATGAATGCACAATCTCATAATACATATGCAGAATGTGTGCCAGAGAACAGTGATTTTTGTATTAATTTTAATAATTGTACAGACTAGATTTTTATCTAGTTTGAATGTTTAGGAAACATTCAAAAGTTTAAATATTATTTCTTTGCTCTTTAGAGACCATTTTCTGAGTTACCCTTTGCTTTCTATCATAGTTCAGCAGGTATAAAGAACCTGTTTCTGAAAGATCTAAACCCTAAAGCTCTCATGGATTTGCAATGTCTCATTTTGTAAGTCATCAACACGAGGTAATGTACTCATTTTCCTTGCATTACATTTTCTGTAGGAATTGTATTTTGAGTCCCATTTTCTTTCCATTGGCCACAATATTTAAGAACTGCAGCTCCCAGAATCCACATCATGAAAAAAGACATACAGAACAGGAACAATTCCCATGTTAAGGATGTCCTGTCTAGGTAAATTAATTACTTAGCTCCTAATTATGGAGAAATAATAATTGAATACTGTGCAGGTTTTAAATGAAGTATTTCAGGACAGTTCATTAAGGCAAGAGGAATCTTTTAAAGTGTTTGTTTTGACAAATGTTAAAATATTGGAACACCCAGAGAGGCTGAAATTCTAACATTCATGTACTTCCACTTACTCTAGAAACTTTTGAGGTATACAGTCTTATCCAGGAGCAAAAGTCACAAACAAACTTGTCTACATTCTCTCAAAAATGTCAATTAATCACTGCTACAGTGTATTTCTCTCCAAAACAGAGAAGTCTTTTTTTGTATTATTTTTATTTCATTTGAAGTTTCTTTTGATGTTGTTCACAATTTCTTGTGACTATAAAGTCTTCAAGAAATGCTTTAAGATTTTTTCTGGTTTTGTGTCCATGCAAAGCAATGCTAAGCCTGCTCACAATTTATTACTTTCAGGTTTTCCTCTTTTTAAGAAGTAGTTGATTACTAAAAATTCTTGTCCTAGATTATAATTTTACATGACATTGGAATAAGGTCTATTCATGGCTGCCTGTAAGATTAGGTGTTTTAATAAAAGCAGTAACCTTGTTTATTTGGACTTCAAATGCTGCAACTGAGACTAAGTAAATATACTTTGTATTATAAGAGCTGCGCAGAGACATTTTTGCGGCTCTTTCATAAAGCCTGTTCTTAAAAGTTTGTCACTTGAACCTTTCTCTGGAGATAAATGCATAGGACAGCTCCCACGCACAAGTATCCTATGAGAACATCAAACCTATCCTCCATGTTCTTTACTAACTTGCAGCAATATCATTTGGTGGGTTGACCTTGGCTGGCTGCCAGGCACAAACCAAGCTGCACTCTCATTCCACCGTCTCAGCAAGGCAGGAAGAGAAAATATGGTAAAAACTCATAGGTCAAGATCAGGACAGGGAGATAACTCACCAATTGCCATCATGGGCAAACCAGACTTGAACTGGGGAAGATCAATTTAATTTATTGCCAATTAACAACAGAGTAGGACAGTGAGAAATAAAAAAAACCCTGAAAATACTTTTCCCTCAACTCCCCTTCTTCCCAGGCTTAGCTTCACTCCTGACTCTTCTAGCTCCCCAACTGGAGAATGGGGAATGGGAATTCTCATCAGTCCATAACAGCTCCTCTTTGCCACTTCTTCCTCCTCACACTCTTCCCCTGCTCCGGCATGGGGTCCCTCCCATGGGATACAATCGTTCAAGACTTGCCTTCAGGGGGTACAGTCTTTCAGGAACAGACTGTTCCAGCATGGGTCTCCCATGGACCACATTTCCTGCCAGGAGCCTCCTCTGGCATGGGTTCTTCATGAGCTGCAGTGTGGATATCTGCTCCAACATGGTTCTCCATGGGCTGCAGGGACACAACCTGCGTCACCAAGGTCTTGTCCATGGGCTGTAGGGGAATCTCTGCTCTGCAGCCTGGAGCACCTCCTCCCCCTTCTACTTCACCAACCTTGATGTCCCCATAGCTGTTTCTTTCACATTTTCCTCACGCTTCTCTCTCACAGCTGCTGCACAGTCTTTTTTTTACACTTTCTTAAATATGTTATTACAGACGTGCCACCAGCGTCACTGACTGGCTCAGCTTTGGCCAGTGGCAGGTCCAGTTTGGAGCCAGCTGAAACTGGCTCTGTCTCACAGAAGCCACCTCTGCAGATCCCATGCTACCAAAACCTTGCCACGTAAACCCAAAACACATTATTAACTCAAAGTCTGTGTTCTCACTTTGAGGTGCTTTTTTTCCCTCCCTGTTTCATAAAGGCATCCAAGATAAACCTTAGACAACTCCACTCCTTAGGCATAAAGAAATACCCTTATCCTAAGGGTTAAGGTCATCCTTGCAAGAAAAGGAACTTCTTTGAAAGCCAGTTTGGAGCTGGTTACAACTTCTCAAGAGCTGAGGATAAACACAGACCCTATCTCTTTTTCTTCTGGTGCAAAGAAGTATGTTTAGTGTCTAATTCTCCAAAGTAAATCCTTATTTTATATACATATATACTTCAGAGTGCAGATGAAAAGATTATCATACAAATACAGTTATTTTATAGACATAAGGAATGAAGCAGAGAACAAACCATGAATGATAGTCACACTGTTTTTCTTTAGTTGCATTTTATTTATAAATACATAATTTATTCATATTTTATCACTGGAAAATGCTTAGATTCTATAGTGACTCAGAGTAGAGACATACATTGATGTTTGTCATGTTTCTAGCCTGCAAAATTTTAGATATTTATTGATATACTCAAGGGAAGATATTTTCTGACATGTGAGGTTCTCCCTAAGCCTATCACTGCCTCCTGTTCCCCTTCTCTTTTCTACAATGGCAGTGTAAGCAGCAGTAGCTAGCAAACTGGAAATGTATTTAAGCCCAGACGTGCTCTCTGTGTATGAGAAGCACTCTGATTCTTCACTGCCACAGGATCCATCTTTCTCTCTTTTTTTCTTGATTTCTGAAGAGACTTTAGGGTCTTGCGGGGTTCTAACTCAAACCTTACTTCTGACCACACTAACAAAATTTCTTTGCATTTTACCCTATCTCAATTTGGTCTCACAATCAGCCAGCTGGTTTCTGCTGACTCCAAAGGTGCCCAGCCTTCCCCATGCATATGCCCCTAAACATGACAAAATACTTAAAAATGTCAAAGTAATATCAATGACCTCTCAGTTTTTTGCATAAAGTATTTAAGTCAAGATTTCATTACCAATAGGGGAAAACACATGATCCTTGTAAGGTGTAGTAAGAAAGAGACCAATAATATCTTCAATTAATATGCAAGTTTGCAAACCATACTCAAGCTATAAATAAGTTTTAAAATAGTATTTTAAAACGGAAAGATTTCTGTATGGAAAATGAAATGTTTTGATTAGGGAAGTTTTAAATTAAATTTAACACTTTTATATTCCTCACAGACTTTATAAATTACTTTTCTCCATAGTAAAAAAAAAGAACAAATTGGTGAAATATTTGCATTTTTTGACAGAAAATTACCTGATGAAGAAATTTCCTTTCATCTCTCCTAATTCTGAAACCAGTCCAAAGAAAAAATACTGACAAGGGGATCCAATAGGAAAACAATTAAGAATATAGTCTATATACTCAGTTCTCTGGCATGTCCTACTCCCCACCTGTATGAGCCTATATTCCAGCTGTTAGGAGTAAGCATTCCTCTGCTCAAGAAAGAGGATATAGAAGGTATGCACCGTGGGGTACCCTGTGTTTTCACCTGTGGAGAGGGCGTGAGGAAGTGGGTTGGAAACCTACCTCAACCCTAGATACACAGGCACATGAGTTGCAAGGAAAAACAATCAGAAATGGGGATTCTTCCTGGAAAAATGATGCTCCAGTTTCCAGCAGGCAGTTCCCCAGGCAGACTAGAGAAAGGCTGATCTCATTTCTGGGCCTCTTGAAGGGACTTCTGATTCACACTTGCGAAAAGTGAGTAACAAATGCTACGGCCAGGATTAGAGATGCCCTGCCTCCAGCCAGGTGGAGCAAAGGGACAACTGGGTCTACTGGACAGTGTGGATTTGATGGCCTGGCATCTCAAACCCACAGGAATATAAGGCTCTAGTGGACACCGGTGCACAATGTACCCTAGTGCCATCAAACTATAAAGGGACAGAACCCATCTGTATTTCTGGAGTGACAGGGGGATCCCAAAAGCTAACTATATTGGAAGCTGAGGTAAGTCTAACCAGGAATGAGTGGCATAAACACCCCACTGTGACTGGCCCAGAGGTTCCCTGCATCCTTGGCATAGACTGCCGCAGGAGAGGGTACTTCAAGGACCCAAAAGGGTACTGGTGGGCCTTTGGTATAGCTACATTGGAGATGGAGGAAACTGGAACAGCTGTCCACCTTCCCAGCCTCTCTGAGGATGCTACAGTTGTGGGGTTCCTGAGGACTGAAGAACAACAGGTGCCAATTACTACCACAACGGTGCACCTGTGGCGATATTACACCAAGCAAGACTCCCTGATTCCCATCCTTAAGCTGATTTGTCAACTGGAAAGCCAAAGGGTGATCAGCAAAATTTGCTCAGCCTTTGACATACAGCCCATGCAAAAATCTAATGCGGAATGGAGACTAACAGTAGACTATTGTGGCCTCAGTGAAGTCACACCACTGCTGAGTGACGGACATTCTAGAACTTCAGTATGAACTAGAGTCAAAGGCAACCAAGTGGTGCAACACAGCTGATATCGCTAATGCGTTTTTCTCAATCCCTTTGGCAACAGAGTGCAGGCCACAGTTTGCTTTCACATGGAGGGTGTGAGGGACTGAAAGAGTTAATGTCTCAAACATTGTGGTGGGGCAAGTTCTGCTTAAGGATGAACTCTGCATAACAAGTAACTCTGCCTAGCAAGGAACCACAGGTGAAAAGAAGCCCATCAGCACCCATCAGCAACAGGAGGGGGATGGTGTGCTGGAGGGTGTGCAGCTCCCTGTTCTGATGTGCTGTTCTGATGTGCTAAGCAGGACCGCTCCCCATGCAGAGAAGGGGAAGTTACTCTCCAAATGACCCCCAAGTCCCAAAGGCTCACAAACCGCTCATGACACCTAATTAGCCTAATAAGTTCAAGTGCCCACCCAAAAGAGGGGCAAGGATAATAAAAAGGTATGAATTGAAGTCCTATGTGTGCAAGCCCACTGGAACCTGACCTCTCGGCTGACTGAACCAACGCTGGACCCAGGACCGGTGAAACCTTTCTCTCTTCCTTTTTCTCTCTCTGCCTTGTTCTCTCTTTCCTCTTCCTTTTCCATAATACCTACACCTCATCCCTTTAGACATAAAACCATTGACAAAGTCTGGGACTAAAAGCAGATCCAGCTGCCCCTGGGCTCTTCTCTGAGAAGCAGTCTAGAAAGCAAGGAGGTCTGCTCTGAACCTCGTGACTCAACAGAAGGGCTCTCCCTGAACTGATTCCAAAATAAGCAAGGCCTGTAGTATATGTTTGGTGATGTATGGTTACCACGTTACACAAATTACCGGCATAGTTTAATACCAATTTTTGTTGTCAGCATGACAATTCTTGTTGTGAGTGAATAAAAGTTGAGGTTTGTGAGTTAAAGAATCCCTGGTGTTGTTTCACCTTAATCCTGACCTGGGAATCAGCAAAACTGAGTCATCAACCTGAGAAATTGGGATGTGACAGAGGGGCATCTAGAACACCTGGAATCAGCTGCCCCAGGGGTGGAAACATAGCTCCACCATTTGCCATGGACTGATCCAGGCTGCACTGGAAGAGGGTGAAGCTCCGGAACACCTGCAATACATTGATGACATCATCATATGGGGCAACACAGCAGAAGAAGTTTTAAGAAAGGGAAGAGAATAGTTCAAATCCTTATGAAGGCTGGTTTTGCCATAAAAGAAAGTAAGGTTAAGGGACCTGCACAGGACACCCATTTTTTAGGAACAAAATGGCAAGACAGGCATCAGATCCCAATGGATGTGATCAACAAAATAGCAGCTATGTCTCCACCAACTAATACAAAAGAAACACAGGCTTTCTTAGGTGTCATGGGTTTTTGGAGAATGCATATTCCAGATCACAGTCTGATTGTAATCCCTCTCTACCAAGTGACCTGGAAGAAGAAAAATTTTAAATGGGGCCCTGAGAAACAACATACCTTTGAACAAATTAAGCAGGAGATTGTTCATGCAGTAGCCCTTGGACCAGTCTGGACAGGACAAGATGTTAAAAATGTGCTCTATACTGCAGCCAGGGAGAATAACCCTACCTGGTGTCTCTGGCAGAAAGCACCTGGGGAGACCCGAGGCCGACCCCTGGGGTTTGGGAGTCAAGGATATCGAGGATCCAAGGCACGCGATACTCCAACTGAAAAAGAGATATTGGCAGCATAGGAAGGAGTTTGAGGTGCCTCAGGAGGAA
>NW_010972607.1:398608-482055 GCF_000737465.1 Haliaeetus leucocephalus
GTGCTGGGCTGGATGTTCAAAGGGAAGGTCCCCTCTACACATCATGCAACTGATGCCACATGGAGTAAGTGGGCCACACTGATCACACAACGAGCTCGCATAGGAAACCCCAGTCGCCCAGGAATTGTGGAAGTGATCATGGACTGGCCAGAAGGCAAAGATTTTGGAATGTCACCAGAGGAGGAGGTGACACGGGCTGAAGAGGCCCCGCTGTATAATAAACTGCCAGAAAATGAGAGGCAATATGCCCTGTTCACTGATGGGTCCTGTCGCATTGTGGGAAAGCATTGGAGGTGGAAGGCTGCTGTATGGAGTCCTACACGACAAGTTGCAGAAACTGCTGAAGGAGAAGGTGAATCGAGTCAGTTTGCAGAGGTAAAAGCCATCCAGCTAGCGTTAGACATTGCTGAAAGAGAAAAGTGGCCAGTGCTCTATCTCTATACTGACTTATGGATGGTGACAAATGCCTTGTGGGGGTGGTTACAGCAATGGAAGAAGGGCAACTGGCAACGCAGAGGTAAACCCATTTGGGCTGCCACACTGTGGCAAGATATCGCTGTTCGGATAGAGAAGCTAGTGGTAAAAGTACGTCATGTAGATGCTCACGTACCCAAGGGGCGGGCCATTGAAGAACATCAAAAAAACCAGCAGGCAGATCAGGCCGCCAAGATTGAAGTGTCTCAGGTGGACCTGGACTGGCAACATAAGGGTGAGCTATTTATGGCTCAGTGGGCCCGTGATACCTCAGGCCATCAAGGAAGAGGTGCAACATATAGATGGGCTTGTGATTGAGGGGTGGACTTGGCCATGGACGCTATCGCGCAGGTTAGCCATGAATGTGAAGCATGTGCTGCAGTTAAGCAAGCCAAGTGGTTAAAGCCCCTGTGGTATGGAGGGTGATGGCTGAAATATAAATATGGGGAGGCCAGGCAGATTGACTGTATCACACTCCCACAAACCCGCCAAGGCAAGAGCTATGTTCTTTCAATGGTGGAAGCAACCACCGGGTGGCTGGAAACATCCTCTGTGCCCCATGCCACCACCCAGAACACTATTCTGAGCCTTGAAAAACAAGACTTATGGCAACGTGGCACCCCAGAAAGAATTGAGTCAGACAACGGGACTCATTTCCAAAACAACCTCATAGACACCTGGGCCAAAGAGCATGGCATTGAGTGGGTGTATCATATCCCCTATCATGCACCAGCCTCTGGGAAAATTGAGCGATACAATGGACTGTTAAAGACTACATTGAGAGCAATGGTGGGTGGAACCTTCAAACAGTGGGATACACATTTAGCAAAAGCCAACTCATTAGTTAACACCAGAGGATCTGCCAATCAGGGTGGCCTTGCCCATTCAGAACTTTTATGTACTGTAGAAGGGGAAAAAGTCCCTGTAATACACATAAAAAATACATTAGGGAGGATAGTCGGGGTTAGTCCTGCCTCAGGCAAAGGCAAATCCATTTGTGGGACTGCTTTTGTTCAACGACCTGGGTGCACTTGGTGGGTGATGTGGAAGGATGGGGAATTCTGATGTGTACCTCAAGAGGATTTGATTTTAGGTGAGAATAGCCAGTGATGTTAATTGCTGCAGAATGCTGCCACTGTAAGTCATCACTGTTACATTTGCTATATGCCATATCAATGGTATTATAATAAGAATCACCCAAATCGCTGAAGGATTGACTTTCATGAAACTGAGTGCAGTGGTGATGGAATTGAACTGGCTTCAGCAACTGGCACCCAGCAACTTCCTCAATATCAACATCTTCAACCTGCAGACCGTGGTGTAAGCTACGCCAAATACACCAGCCACGAGCTCCATGCAACAATCCAACACAACACACCATCTCTACTGCCCTGAAAGACTGTTATGACAGATGAAGCCCCAAAGGCATGGATTAAACAAACTCAACAGATGCGTTAGAGGGATAGACTAAGGGAATGATACATCTGTATATCTATATATCTATATAGAGAGAGATATATATCAAAGACAGGAAAAGTAGTGAAGATTAATCGGAAAGTGTAGGATCTGGGCATGATCTCGATGGTATAGAGTAAGGGCTGGATAATATCCCGGGTTTGGCTGGGATAGTTATTTTTCACAAGAAGCTGGGAGGGGGCACAGCCAGGACAGCTGACTGGAACTAGCCAAGGGGCTATTTGATGCATATGATGTCATGCTCAGTATATAACTGGGGGAGCTGGCCAGGAGGAGGAGAGATCACAGCTCCAGAGCGGGCTGAGCATCAGGTTCCAGGTGGTGAGCAATTGCATAGAGCATCACTTGCTTTATACATTCTTTTATTAGCATTATTGTTACTATTACTTCTTCTCTCCTTGTGTTGTCCTATTAAACTGTCCTTATCTCAACCCACGAGGTTTTACCTTTTTCTTCCGATTCTCCTCCCCATACCACAGGATCTGGGAGGAGTAAGTGAGCAGCCACGTGGTGCTTATTTGCCAGTTGGGCTTAAACCACAACAGTGTAAACTTTTATTAGCTTCCATCTCATCCTGAAATTCTTATGGTTAATTGCCTGCTGTTAAAGATTTGGTTATATTGCTGTGGCTTACAAATTAAATGTTCTGTCTGATCTTTGGCACAACAGATACCTCTGACACCTTTATTCATTATCTGTTGAGAATGTTTTTTAATCAGCATTCTTCTTTCAAATGGAGACACATTTTCTGTGGCTCTGGTCTCCTAGCAACACAGTTTATTGTCACTGAGTTTTGGCATTTCAAAAGATCTCTGTTCAGAATGCTTTTCATGGCTGTTAATTCTCTGTACAGCCTCACAGACTTAATACTTTTATATCCCAATTCAGAGCTGGTTCATTTTACTGCAACCAACAACATATCAAGCGCCAGACTAACTTAAAATGATCACCGCCTAAACTTCATAACAAACCAGATTCTAAGAGGAGAAGAAGTAGTTTACTTCTTATAAATACTACACTTAAAGTCTGTGTTTTGGACACTGACTCATTTGTGCTCTGAAATATAGCCTATTTGATAAATAGGATTAGAAAATCGTGTGAAAGGGCAAATACGCTCATCTGTGCTGTATTTTCAGAAATAAACTTATCTCAAACTATTTTGCAGTTTAGAATTTTTCAGTAAAAGCTAAAGTTCTGGATTTGTTCTCACATGAAAAAAAGCTGCACACCTTTTATTAGTTAGAGATGGGATTAGAATAAGAGATTGTCAGAAGTGACTTGGGTGGGGTTTTTTTTCCCTGCAAAATTGTTTAATTGCTGTAGCCATCAAACATGGATTTAACACAGATCTGAATCTTGATGGAGTCTGAACCTTGACCTCCAGTACATATATTTCTTAATAAATTTTTCAAGGTGTGAATTAAAAAAAGATTTAATATGAAAAACATACTATTCTATTTATAACTTGTTAATGAATTGGTAAAATTATTTTGTAAATGCAGCATTATGTCTCTTAATTTAAAAGGGACAGCATAGGTTACAGAATTTTCCAGCACTTCACAACTAGGACTTATATTAACTAAATGAACTAAGCACTTATTTAAATGAAGAAAATATGTAGGAAATAAAGCAAAAAAATAGTACTGTTAATGTGAATAAGCAACTGAACAGTCTTTGTATAAGGACAGCATAAACAGATGACTTTGGAAAGGCTGCACGGTAGCCCATAATCTTTCTAGTAATGATGTTATGCTTCAGATATAGTTGTAAATTCTGTTTCTTTTTCATCCTACAGAATGTCATAAAAGAAATGCAGAAGGCTTTGGAGCCAGTATAGTTAGAAAGTATTTAAAGGAAGGATTTATGAAACATTTGATTGCAAATTTCTGCAAAATAAGACACACCCTTTTCCTATCATAGCCAAGGCAACACACTAGCATTAGGACATCAAACTGGTCAGGGGATAACAGTCTAGAAGCATGTTACGGAGTATGAGTTAGTACATACAGTAGAGAGAAAAAAGTGTAAAATGGAAATAGTGACGTTCAGAGCAATTCATTTCAGAAGGAATTCAGATGGCAAGCAAGAAAAAGATCAGCTGAAGTACACTCTATGTTTTTCACAATATGTAAGCAAAGAATTGTGTTGAAAGTAAAAAGACCAGAGTAATAAATGAAAAACAAACAAACAAACAAAACCAAAAAACAACAAACCAACAAAACCTAAAATGCCTGTAAATTATGGTAACACAAATATCACCTGAGACAAATGTAGCACCATTCAAAGTAAATTGACCTTTTTGACTTACTTGCAGTTGGTGAATGCAAAGCAGAGGGTTTCTTTTCAGGTCAGTGCTGCACGGGGCATGAAAACACTAGGGACAGCTGCCTTGGGATAAATAGCAATGTCCACATTAGTGTCTGGCCATCAATGGAGATCAGAAATAAAACCTATTACAAAATCTTAAAACACACAATCACAACATTTACAAAAGTCTTTGTCGCTCTGTCACAAGGCAAAAATTATAAATGTTTATATCAAGAGTTAGTAGTTATCTAAACAGAGAAAAATAAAAAAAGGATAGGAAGTTTATGGAAATCACATTTCAAAGAAAATTTTCTGTCTAAATGAAATTTTAATGAAATAAAAAAAAAAAGAGATTATTTGTTGTGGTAAAGCTTTTTTTGTCATCAAAATTCCCCCCCATCCCTCCAAAAGCAAGCAAAATTTACTAGCCTGGAATGTGGATTCAGGAGTCTGTTTTCCTGGTTTTGATGTGATATGGCAGAAAAGCAAGCAGACAACATACCTGAAATCTGTCTTTTCCTATTCTGAGTTAGCGTCAGGTCTCTAGCATGAAAATACATCTCTTCTCTGAGATTGAAACAGAAATTTTGGGGCAAGTTTATCTTTTCCAATAGGATTCTGAAAGATTTTTTTCCCCTCTTTTCACTCATGTGTGGAACAAATACTAATTCCAATATCTTGTATGCTTCCATGAATCAGAATTGTTGACTCTACTGAGTCAACAAACTTCAAATGGTTTAATGTCAAATCAAAATTTATGCAAATAACTGTATAATGTCAACAACTGGGAGCAATAATCTGCAACCTACACAGTGAGAAATAAAAACCTATGGATCTGTTAGGGAAAACTAATAACTTTATTAAGTCCACATTTGCTATTGGTTTTATGAATGCTGTAACCTGTTGTGAACGCCATTACTCCTTACCCCATTTATTCTGGTGTACTAGTTTTAGCTGGGGTAGAGTTAAATTTGTTCATAGTAGCTTGTATGGTGCTATCTTTTGCATTTGTGATGAGAATAGTGTTGATAACACACTGATAGTTTAGTTACTGTTGAGTAGTGCTTACACAGCGTCAAGGCCTTTTCTGCTTCTCAGACTGCCCCACCAGCTAATAGGCTGGGTCTACAGAAGAAGCTGGGAGAGGACACAACTGGGACAGCTGACCCCAGCCGAACCAAGGGATACCCCTTACCATATGCATCATGCTCAGTGATAAAAGCTGGGGAAAAGAATGAGGAAGAGGGAAGTTCAGACTTATGATACTTATCTTCCCAAGTAACTGTTACGCGTGGTGGACCCCTGCTTTCCTGGAGATGGCTGAACACCTGCCTGCCAATGGGAAGCAGTGAATTAATTTCTTGTTTTGTTTTGCTTGTGCACGCAGCTTTTGGTTTACTTATTAAACTCTCTTTATGTCAACCCACAAGTTTTCTCACTTTTACCCTTCTGACCCTCTCCCCCATCCCACTGAGGGGGGGGAGTGAGCAATCGGCTTTGTGATGCTTAGCTGCCTACCAGGGTTAAACCGCAAGAGCTAGTGTTCTATCCTCTTCTGATTAACTGGTTTTTACCCTCTTTAAGTCTATCGAAAATCTTTCTGTGCTACGGAATTGGTCCTGAGTGAAGAGGCAGCCAATTTTAGCCTAAAGGGTAGATCAAATTTGAGTCCACTGAAATTACAAAAGGGTTTTACCATTGATTTTGAGGGGGAGCTGGAATGTAACCCTCTTCAACTAATGGCTTATCACTGCCTTTTCCTTCTAATGACTTAGTTAAAAACAGAAAAAAAACCTCTTTAGATAATATTCTCCTAGAACTCCATTTTCTTTAGAGAATATTTCTTTTTTTAATAAACCATAAAGAAGATTTGTTGATACTGATGCCAAGTTGTAAAAAGTATCTTTCTAAAGAGTTTATTGATTTCTTTATATGTTGTTGTTCTGGTTTTTTTTTCTTTTCAATATAATCATGCAGTATAATCATTCACCCCAATATTTAAAATATCAAATGCAACTAGATATTTTTATAAAGCTAAATAATCAGCAATGTATTTACCATGTATAAAATACATATTTTAAAATAATTTCTTTCTGAAATTATTTGTGACAGTTGAGAACAGAACATGTAGAAACTCAGGGAAAAAAAATGCAGTCAGAATTCAAGATGCCTAAGGATTACTCAAAGCTTGGAATATCTTCTGTCTTTGCCATTCCATATTTTAACTCAGAAGCTGAATAAATGTCGGCTTAATTTTTGTATTTAAACTGTATATAAACTGCAGCTTATTTTTATGTCACATAACACTGCATATTTTGTTCAAAAAAGTATCTGTGTATGCTTCACAACTTTTCTCTAAACCTATTCTCATGTACCAGTCATGATGGTTACTCATAACAAAGCACTGAAGTACATTCATTTGAGTAAACCTGTGAGCAACTCCACTAAAAATCATAAGACTACTCACACACTTAAAGCATTTACTTTTGTTCTTTCCTGAATTGGAAACCTAATGTTCAAAGGGATGATGAAATGTGTCAGGTTAATAGTTCATGCTATTTAAATGTATGTAAGAAATTCACCGTAGTGTATGTGGTTAGACAATGACATTCTATTTAAAGCACATTGTGATAAAACACAATCACTTTGCCCACAAAATGTTTTCTGTTTCTTGCTTGCTTTTCTTCACTAGCTATTATACAACAAGTCTCACCCATCATGCTACTATTATATGCTAATTGCAATCAAGCTTTTTCGAGCTGTATGAAGATGACAGTGTATTTACATTAAAAAAAGATTTTGTGATAAATTACTTTTGAATATTGTACATTCTCACATGACACAGGTCCTCTTACTACCTGTTAAAACAGCAGTGAGAACACTTTCAGTTACATTGAAGAAAACAATTAAACAGTATAATAATTTAATGCAAAATACCTCAGAAGATTTTTTTTATCACATTTTAAAAATTGGATCACTATTATGCACATAAGCAGATGATCAAGAAGTAACATAATAGATTTTTTTTTTTTAATCAATGCATTCAGCATTTTCTGCTCAGTGACCCTTAAATGGAGTGATGCATCATTGTGAAATGCAGTTGTAAGTTATGGATTTCAGACTGTCACCTTTATAAATCTTTTATTGACAAAAGAAGGTTTGGAAAAGATTCACTAAAAAGATATCTCAGAAACTGAAGAGAATTAACTTGCATGCAAATACTTCTAAGAGAGAGAAAGTGGTCAGTCAGTGTGGTGAGGTAATTTCTAATGTAACAGAGAAAGAAAAATATGTTTATCTTAAAGGGTTGTTGTCAGCTGTCAAATTCTTTTTGTCTAAAATTCATTTAAATACTAAGCATTCTAAAATGTCATTTGCTTTAACACATGAGAAGCTTTAAAAGAACAATAATATTAGCTTTCACAATCACAGCTGGGGGCATTAAATCTAACTAATTTTTATGCTTTCAAAGTGTACATGTAAATAAAGATGAAGTGAAAGTTATTAGGAGCAACATTTTATTTTCAGTAGTGGCCATAACAATTGGGATAGTGGAGAGCAGTGAGGTTTTCTCCTTGTGGTGGTTTTTGTGATTAACCCAGCAAAATCATTGTAGAAATTAGTTTTTTCCTTTTCATTTCTTTTGTTTGTTTGTTTCTTGTCATTTCTGCCTAGTTACTGCTTAGAACATGTCTGCTTCTTAATCAGGTAGGAGGAGAAGAGGGGGTTTTTTTTGGCAAATTCTCTTGACACTGTCCAGATTACCCAGCTGATGTTGTATATATAAAAAGACATTAATTTCCCTTGGCTAGTTGGACAAGCAAATAAACCTTATTTCCTCCTAAAGCAAGAAACATAAGCAAAATCTGACAGTTCTTAAGATCTGGTGGCAAGCCTCATTTAATCAATGCACATCCCTTGGATTAATGTGGGGGAAAAGAAAAATTTTTGTGCCTATCATGCTTGCAGAAAGACCTGGAAATCATAAACCTTAAGAAATGACTGTGAATACATAGTTATTATACACAAACAGCTAATTTAAAACCAACATTTTTTAAATCTTGTGGGTTTTTTTTCTATTGTAGTTGAGGTTTGGATTTTGTCTGGTTTAGGTAGACAAACTTTCCACCACTGTGATTGTAAGACAGCTCCTTTTAGTCCTATTTTCCATTTCCAACAGTTTCCACAGGGAAAAACTGCTCAGTACATGTAGTTTGAACCAAATCAGGATCAGAGTGTTTTATTGATTTATTAACAACATATAATTAAGCAGCAATTACTGAACTATACATTCAGGATCAGTATCAGTGATATAGGAGATATACCACAACACTAGACTGTTACAAAACTTAAATGTCCATCTAGAAATTTCTCCACACCTTTTTGTAACTAATCCTAATATGGTCTAATCATGCACATGTGTTTGTTCACATGCAGTTACTTGATCACAGGGGATCTCTTCCTGCCCCAAATGCACCTCTCCCCACCACCACTAACCCACCCTTCCTGGCAGCATCATGCCATGTGTAGCTACAAGTATTTTCACTCCAACATTTACCTCTGCTGTAACAAATTTTTCTGCCTTTTTATACTTCCTTGCAAACAAAGTCCCTCTTTGTAAATCCTCACTTACTGTTTAATCTGGCTAACAGTCATCTTGCTCTCTGATATGACCAGTTGGGGGCAAACCTTTTGTCAGGCAGTTTTGGGCATTTGGTCATGCTTGTTTTGTGCACTTACAGTCCTACTGCTGGAATTGCACTGCATGACCATACTGAAAACAATGACTAAACACTGCTTAGGTTTTAAAGTATGAAAACAAAAATAGAATAAAAAAAAAATTTATTGGTATTTATTTTTTACTTCAGATGGGCATTTTTAATTTTTGAACTAGTTAAGGTAAGAATTAACAACCACCATCTTTCTTCATTTCTACAATGTCTTTACCTGCAGTTGTTTTTAGATATCACTTTACAAACAGAAGAATTTGAAATCATCTTACCTATTTACTAGGTATTAACATTTTTAAAGTGATAGAAGATGTATCTTTGGAGAAAAGGCCTTTTATGAACCTGAAGTACTGACAAAATAGTACAATGACTTTATGTCTGGTCCATTTTAGCAGAATGACTGCATAAAATGATCTGGGGGATGAAATTGCATATGCACGATTATAGCAATAATAGGTGTATTCACTCTTTGATGTTGACATTTTAATTATAAATAGAAGAAATAATCCAGCAGTCATTTATAATGTGCAGACCTTTTAAAGCAACAAATGGTAGAACTTGCTTAATTGTCTGCATATTGTCTTTAAAAATATATGACCTGAAAACTGACATTTTAATCAATAAAATACACAGAAAGCATTCAATGTTTATGTACTTGGAACAACCAAATATTATTTCTTAAAGACACAGCAGTATGATATGGATTTATTTTTTACAAAATTTTCAAACAATTTGCTCAAAACAAATTTCGGCATATAGAAGAGGGCATATTTGAAAATATTTTCTATGTAGAAATGGGGAGACAAGCAAAAAAAGACTACTTTATCAGGAAAGGCTGCTTCACGACTAAAAATTTTGTCTCAAAAAAATTGACTGAAATGAGACTAGTTTGTGTTTACAAGAGAATATGAAATGCGTATAACCTTAATGGAAGTTTCATTATTACACACAGATGGATCAAAATATAGCTGAAATTTTTTTCAAAAAAATCTGTGTATTTTCAGGTCCTTTTTCTACTTGACTTTATTGATAGGCTTCATAAAGCAGCCTTTTTATAATTACATACAGAACTTTACTGATTTGTTCATAAAGCTCTTTTCTCATCCATGTTGATATTTTTTTGCAAAATTCTATTTGTAGAAAATAAATAATAAATTAAAATTAGTTATTTTTTCCAGCATGCAACATGGGTGGTGCAACAAGGATACCTTGCAATGCTCACAGACATGTAATGCTCTTGGTGTCCTTAAAGGAGATAATTAAAATGTAAATGAATGTCAGGTATGGCGGTCAATAAGGGCTAATAAAGGTCTGCACAGTTTATGTTGCAAAATGAAGCATGTTTTCATTCCATCATAAATAAATTATTTGAATTATTTTTAAAGTAAATTAATATTTTCTTATTTGTCTACAAATGTTTATCAATATTACAACTCTTTATGGATATTACTGTGTACATAACCTTACAAATATATTTCTCAAATATACATACATATACACAACTAGACACAAATATGCACATTATCAGAAGTGAATATATTATTGTTTCTCTTCATTAATACAATCCTGAATAACTGACAGTTCACAAAGAAATATACTTTAAAAATAAATGCAGTGGTTTTGAATAAATGCCTCTTTTCTGCCAAGAGTACAACAGTACAGATATAGAAGGTTTCATTTTCCACACGCTTTGTGCAAACATTTTCTTTGGGTTCCATACCTGTGAGTTTGCTGTTGCTAAAATTGGATTTGAAGTATATATTTGAATAGGTTCCAAATTCACAAATGCAACTTAACCTCAGATGCCAGTTTTAGCTTTATTTTTACTGCTCCACTTCCCCACTGCTGAGCCAAATATGAAGCTTTTCCATCTGAGTTGTCCCAAGTTTTTCATCCTACTCCTTTTCCCACAGGCTTCCTTCTCTAAAGAACAGTATTTTTCATTTTCTTCTTGCTTCTCAATGTCTTTTTGCCCTGTCCCTGTATAGAACTTGAGTGAAAACTGAATTTTCTACCTACCTCAGCTAGACTAATAAAAGATACTACTGCCTACACCTACATGTAGGACTTCACATGCTTTAATATCTTTTATTGAGTGAAAAATTCCCATTATACCAAGCATGCAGTAGAAAGACTAAGGTGTAAATTTGTAGTATTTGTAGTATTAAGGTCCAGTTTCATTCATCTACATTGTTTAGGAAAACCTTTACAATCAGTTGGCTGTCCTCAATCATTTATTTTCTCCACTTTGTAAAGGCAGTTGTCAGCTCTGTCCGTCTCTCAAAATTGTTGACAATGGAAATTTCTTAGATGATGCTGTACTTCCCTTCAGTGAAAATCACACAGTGGGGGAAGGACACTGCTTCTTTGCTCTGTCAAGTAATAAATGTGGGAAGGTTGTTAGAAGGTGTGTTTATCTAATTCTGCTTTATAAAGAGATGTGAGTCAACTCATTCCTGGACACCTAGCTCCTTCCATACCAACTTATGAATTTATCCAGACAAATAACCCAGATGCTGCTAATTTCTACAGAAAAACTCAACAACAAGGGAAAATACAGTCCTTAATCCTGAACATTATGAGAGTAATGCCCACAGCTTACCTTAATATACTAGTTCTGCTTGATCATATTCATCATTTAGAAATAAGAGTTTATTCTGTGCGGTAGGGAAGCTCAGGTGATAGTCCGTTTTCCATAATGTCCCATCTCAAATGAGAGAAGCCCTTCAAACAGCCGCAACATATGTCAGCCTGTAACACTTTTCAGGTACTAGGGGCTGTATGGTTGCACTGAGACAGGAAGACTGAGGCAGGAAAAAATTGTGGTTTAATTAGAACCTAAGTGTGTTCACAGGGTTCTTCTGACATGTGGCTGGCAATAAGCTACTTCCAGTCTTTAGCAGGTATAGACATGAAAAATATCTGGCTGCCATTATTTCAGTTGATGACCCTTATATTTATGTCTCTAATCAGTGTTTTAAGCCCTGGCCCCCACCCCTGGCATACACCTGCACATGCACACACTCATACATGCACAAACACTGCCATACCTCCTTGCTGTCCCAGTCCAAAAAGACCTGGACCCTTACATCTACATGCTTCACTGTAGCCCTTTAGACCAAAGCTCAGGATCCTGGTTCTGCCTTAAACTTTTATTTATTTATTTATTTATTAAATAGGTGTTCAGTAATCCCTTGCATGGCTGTTTCTTGGCTATAAAGGGCTATGAGAGCAGCATCAGCTCCTCAGCAGTTTAACCTGGTTTTTATTTTTTAGATCCATTTTACCAAGCAAGGCAGCTGTAAACTGCTACAGCAATTGAGCTCAAGCCTCTGCAATTCCATGTGTCCATGCATTCATCCAGAACAGCTACAAAGATGGAGTAGCTATCAGAACTTTCCATCGCATAACTTTTACATAAGCAATAGAACTAATGTACTTCTGAGCTTAAACATGAAATAATATTTTTAAAAACATAATTTCTTGATACAGAAATGTAAATTTAGTCAAATCAATTTGAGGTCATGGGATTCTTGCAGAAAAGTGTGTCCATTTTTGATTCTTCATTCTATCTCCGAATTAATTTATCACAAAATTTTCATATGAATTATTATTAGCATTATTAGCATTAAAAGATTCAGTTATCATCCAATAAAAACCATAAATTTTTATTTTAACTTGTTGAAGGTAAGTGTGGTATCGTGGAGTTTAGTCCATGTGCCTTCATTTTTCATTCTTTTTTCTCATCTTGATCTAAGTGAAAATGGTTAAATCAGATATACAAGCTAAATGCATATTGAATCTTTGAATGCAAGCAGTATAAATTAAGATTTAGACAGTTTCATAGCTTTCTGGGCTTCAATTAATTAGGAAATATAAAAATGTGGATATTTGCCACTTCATGAATAAGCATGAACAACAAGACAGTAAAGAGAAATGAAAAACTGGCAAATATCAAACTTGATAGTCATAATGGAAATATTTGAGGGTTGTTCCTGAATCAGAGAATCTGCCTTTGAAAATAGAGTTTTTCACCTCCACCTCACTCATAGAAACATGTCCCCTATGGCAGTTACAGCAGTGAATTCCTCTTTTACTGCCAAGTATTGCCTCTTGGACATGTCTTCTGGTTTTTGTAAGTCTTCTTCTTTAAGGCAATGAGGAGTTCAGATTCTAGTGTGCCATGTACAAGAACTTCCTCTGACTGCAGAACTGTAAGTTCGAAATTTAGGTTCTCTGAATCACCTCTTATTATCTGTCTGAAGTAACCTCAAGATGATCTGAATACACCCCCTGAAACTCTTCAAGAAATCACACTGACAATCTCATATGATTGGGTGTCTTCAATGTTTTTCTTATATTTCTTGGTTTATCTGTGTTTAAAATAAATAATAAGAAATATTTCTTGAGGAGTGCTAACACAACCCCTTCAAATTTTGAAATAAAATGAAGAATAAAGAGGACAGTTAATTGAGGAATGTTTTGACTTAATTATGTTCAAATAAATCTATCAGTCTGCAGTTCTAAGTTGTTAGACTCAGATTTTCAAGGAGCTTTGTCACCTCAGCTGCCTTGGATGAGAATTTCATATTTTTCCATACTCTACCAGAAGTCCTGTAATAGGTGTGCTTCCATTCACAGCAAGTGATGAATCACCCTGGCCTCCTGATGATGACATGGAACCAGAGCACAGCTTCACAGCAGCAAGATGTCAGGCAGTCAGTGAGGCTGCTGCCACTTGAGGCTGACAGCTGCAAAGGGTGTTATTCTCCTGTCTATCCAGAAAAAACTTTTGATTGCTGAGCTTACTCAGGAGGATGTGTCTAATCAGTTTCCCTTTTAGTGGTGTCATACACTGTTACGCTGTAAGCAAATTAAGCAGCAGTTCTCAATAAGTGTCTGTTCTCTTTTCACAATACTTTCCTTCCTTTCTTAGAAACTTTGATTCAGTTAAAAACATTGTAATTTTTAAAGTTCCTTCACTGATTTTTGAGTTAAACTCATTAAAATGGTGGTTCTTCATTCAAGACTTTGTTCAAGGCTGACTACAAACTGAAAATATTCCATGGACTACAATGAAGGCATATTTTTCTTTACAACAAAGTAGACAGTTATTTTCTAAAAATCCGAGCTGATATCCATTAAAGAAATCTTTCCATGTCTAAATGACCAGTCTTCATGCTTCTTTAGAAATACGCTGCTTTGTTGTGTTGTGAAATTAAGAATGTTGCTAATATTCTTCAGAAATAGAACAATGGAAAATGGGAATTTGTGGCATTTGGCAATGAATCATAAAGCCAGTATGTTCTTGTTGCTGGGAATACAAAACAAACTCCATCATTCATTTAGGGCACAGCAAGGAACACAATTAGGAAAGAAAAAAGAAAAGGGCCAGCAACAGCAGTATTGGTCTGGCTATTTCTTTTAGCTACCAAAATAGAAATAATTTATAAGGACAAACTGTATGTGAACATAAAAAATGCCATACTGGAGCAAATAGATATTCTGTCTAGTCCAATAATGTTCTCTCAATGACAGCAGATGCCAGATGCTTCAGAAAAAGGCACAAAGCCCCTGCAAGGCAACTAATTCTGAAAAATGATTTTGTGGTGTATGTAGCCTGAAAATGTATATTGCTTTCTGTGTACTCCATCTTTAATTTTGTTGCTGTGCCGAGACAGCAGCCATACTGTTTTGAATATCGCTGCAGTTTGTTACAGAATATGCACATTTTGCTCCTGTTATGTCTTGCGGTTTCCTTTAATACATACTAGCAAACTGTTTAAATTCAAAATATGTCTTTTGATCTTTGCATATGAGACATAGCATACCCGTGGGAATGTCTGCCAGATCCTCAAAGACAATGTAATATTGAAACAGTGGTGACTGATATAATCTGAAAAAGGATGAAATCTTTGCCATATTCATTCTTCAGAATTACTAACTGTATTCAAGAGAAAAAAAGTCGTGCAGCAGTAACACAAAATGAAGAGGGTCTACCTTGATAGGAGATAGAATTTTAGGTTTTGTAAGTAAAGATGCTGTGTAGATGGATTTGAGGCCAAAAATACTAACATCTTTAGGTCAAGATCCATATGACTAAATACAAGAAGACGAAGTGTCATCTTTTCTTAAACATGACTTACTAAAAGTCAATAAATTAAGTACTAACACACTTATAAATTTTGGTGGAAGTGCAGATTTATTTTTAAATAAATGAGTGGTATGCTGTATTTTTCACACAGCTCAGATTTCTGCATCTGAATCCCTTATATAGGTGTCTTCCAATAAAAAGAACTTTGTTCTATTCACACACAAGGAAGGTTTTTAAAATTGCCTGCAGGATTTTATGAGTATCAGTCCTATTGAGAGTTCAAAATAATGTTCTGATGTACTTTTCTGTTTCTTGTACCACATTCCTAGGGCAGTTCCTTGGGATTTGCTTTAAGCCTGGAGCAGTTGGAAAGTAGAACAGACTGGTATTAAATGGAAGATATACATTATTGTAAATCAGCTGAACAGGAATTGGCAATTCTTTTGTAACCTGATGGCTTAAGTACACACAGCCTGTTGCTAGATTATATGAATTCATATATACACAAACACATTTTTGGTACTAATTTTATTTTTTTTTTTAAATGCAGTCTATTGCAAAAGCCAACCAAGACAAGTCTGACTAGCAAAAATGAACTCACAATCGTGCTCATTCCTGAACTGCAAAATAAGACCTTCTGTAAGCTAAGGGCTGGTTTTCCACTGACATTGTGGTTCACTGATATTGGACTGCTTAGCTAGTCTTTCTATCCTTCTGCCTGAAAGCATGTTGCCCTATAAGAATTTCAAAATATTTGAATTATCATTGAAAACTGCTTGCTTTCAAAGCATTGGTTGAAGTCATGTCTCCCAGCCCGGTCACAAAGAGATACCAAAGGCAGTAGCAGAATAGTGACTATCTGACACATCAGCCAGTACAGTTCTGAGTGTGGAAGCATTTCTTTATGTGGAATGATGATGATGAAAAGTCCTTGGACATGTTTAGTACCTATTAATAAGGGAGCAGAGTATATATGATTCACTTTGTTTACTTTACAAAACTTCTTTTTGTGAACTGAATCATATTGCATTTTGATATTTTTTGTCTCAGGAAGAAATACACTGAGGTGACTTGAAATAACGGTCTTCAAGTAGGTTGTCAGTGAAGTGCTTCTAGTCAGGAAGGAGTGATTTTTTTTCTCCATGTACCCTGTGAGTGGGATGACAAAAATGACCTCAAACTGCAGCAAAGGAGAGTTAGGCTGGACATGAAGATAAACTTCCTAATGGTAGGATAGCTAAACACTGGACTAGGTTGCCTGGGGGATCTGTGGGCTTTCTACTGTTGGAAGCTGTCCTGGTTTCAGCTGGAATACAGTTAATTTTCTTCCTAGTAGCTGGTATAGTGCTGTGTTTAGATTTAGGATGAGAATAACATTGATAACATACCGATGTTTCAGTTGTTGCTAAGCAGTGTTTGTACCAAGACAAGGACTTTTCAACTTCTCACACTGCCCTGCCAGTGGAGGCTGTGAGTGCACAAGAAACTGGGAGGGGACAGAGCAAGGACAATTGACTCTAACTGACCAAAGGGATATTCCATAGCATATTATGACATGACTAGTATATAAACCAGGGGTAGTTGTCTATGGGACACCACAGCTCAGAGATTGTCTGGGCATCATTCAGCAGGTGGTAAGCAATTATATCGTGTAGCACTTGTTTTGCACATTTTTTATTACTATTATTATCAGTAGTAGTATTACTATTCTCACTTCCTTTTCTGTCCTATTAAACTGTCTTTATCTCAGCTCATGATTTTTTTTGTGGTTTTTTTTTTTTTTTCCTGATTCTGTTCCTCATCCTACTGTGGGGGGTGGTGAGCAAGCATCTGTGTGGTGCTTAATTGCCAGGTGGGGTTAAACCATGACAGAAGCTTTTAAGACTTGAGACAAACCTCTCACAGGAATGTTTTAGTCCATTCCTAGTGCAAGGTCACTAGTCTGTTCCATTACCCACTGACATTACTCCTCAAAATATTTTTCCATTGGTCTTTTTTAACAAACAGGTCAAACAGTGATTCTAAGCTCTGAAATAAAGGTGGTGTAATAAAAAATATAAATTGTTGTATTTGTAAAAACAAAGATTCAAAATTTAAAAGAAAAATAGAGAGCATTCAATTTTCTTACAAGTAATTTTTTAATTCAAGGTCAGCATGTGACCTTGAATAATATTACATTTATAGCAATTTTCCAACTAGAACCAAAATTTTTATGTAATTACATTGACAGGCTGGTATGAATTGTGAGGTTATTAGAATAAAGGTTCTTTGGTCATAACTTTGTCTGCTATGTTTTGGACAAGTGTGTTGAAAAAAGAAAAGATATACAAATGTTATACAGAATGAGAAAACATCCAGAGGGTTGGAACTACATGGAAATTCTAGAAAAAACTAGTTTCTTCTCAAGAAGAAAACAGTATGTTAATCAGGCATGACTGATTAATTTTGTAGGGAACCACAGGTGTGAATGATTAAAAAAAGAGAAAACAAAAAAATGAGGCCAACAAAGACAGAAGCTTTTAAATATAATATAATTGATGTAAAAGACAGAAAAAGAAAATATAAATCTTGATATTAAGTAGGTAAATAAAAGGCATTGTGTAATGCAATAAGCTAACACTCTTCCCATGTTTTCAAGTTGGTTTTCCAGATCTTGAGATCTAGAGTTTACCCTTTAGAGCCCTTGAGAAAATAGAATTGAAGTTTTTATAATCTGTTTGAGGAGATTTCAAATTATGGTTGTTATTTCCCATGGCAGAAATAACACATTAGTTTTCTAAGTTAACAGCTGCAGTAAAGCAAAGTGAGACAAGAAAATCTTCCTCAAGTCATGTCCACCTTTGTTTGGGAAATACAGAAACTGCATTTAAAACAGTGGGAATGTCAAAATATAATGAGTAAAGAAGGAAGGAGCATAAATGGGCACAATGCAGAAACTTCAGGAATACTTTACAGCTATATAGAATTTTGAAACTGACCATTGTTGTCAGATGTCCCAGCTATACACAATACTATACCTTATTTTTGTGTGATTAAAAATAAAATAGAGTAGAATACAAAATGCAGAAGAAAAGAAAATGAAAAAAAAACCCACCATGATTTTAACATACTTCTAAGTTAAATTAAAAAAAACATACATTGCTTTGTTACAAAATATTTTTATAACACGTAGTCCATAGAGATATTATTTCTCCTTTTCAGTCCCATTTGTGATTCCCTATTGATGGTCTGCTGGTGTCTGAGTCAAGTACTAATCTCACAAATAAATCAAAACAGCAAGCTTTGAATTTTTAACTTTACAATCCCTAAAGCTTTGAAAAACAACAAGTGTCATCAACTTGAATTCAACTCTGCACCCACTGCTGTGTTTACTGTAGCTGGCCTTTAGGGGGCAGAGAAGAAATTGTGGGGTTTTATTATTTATTTAATCTTTCGTCCTGATATTACTGTTCTTTCTCACCTGTTAAAAACCAAACAAACCACTGCTACAATAAGGAAATATAAAAGTTATTTGTGGAAAACATATAAATATACGAATACATACATGTATGCAAAATACATTTGTATAAGTATCTATCACTCCGTCTCCTTCAATAATTTGTGACAACAAATAATGAAATATATTTTCTCAGTGGAAACTGAAGAATTGAGGGAATAGTGCTTAATTAGTCTCTCAGATATATCGAGGCTTCAACTCTAGTCATGTTCATGTAAATAATGGCACAGTTTGGCATATATAATTTGAGCCTCAAAGTTATGCCTTAGACGGCACGATTTTCTGATATAACTTGTTAAAGCAACAATAATGAGCAATTGTTTCACTCTAACAGCCATATATTTCACACTGCTTTTGTAATAAGTTTGTGGTTGGTTTAGTCCCCTGATATACACTTCTTCTGACTAGCTCGCTCTCCACTACCATCCACATAGGTTCATCTTAAGCTAATCTATTGATCTTTTGAATAAAAAAATACTACAGATGGTATTGCTCAGATTCCCATATGCAGCATTCTAACGTTGAAGTTCTGAACCTGTTTATATCTTACCTAACATTGATTTGCATTGATTATTTTTCAAGAGACAAAAAGAGCTTAGCTCCAAAAGACTAGAAAACAAAGACAGAGCGGGGATATGATTACTTGCTATAAATAAACTAGGGGTAAGCACTGGGGAAAGAAAAAACTAATTAAGCCAAAGGACAATATTGGCACGAAAGTACACGGGTATAAAACTGTCACAAATACATTTAGAATTGAAATTAGATGAAATTTTCTAACCATTAGAAGACTAAAATTAAGGACCAACCTTTCAATTAGAGCAACAGAGGAAAAAAGTCTCACTAGTTTTAAGATGGATTTAAGGGAGAGAAACCCTACCTAGTTGACTGAAATAACAGAATCCTAAATCCAATGTCCAAGTAAGTTTCTCCCAGTTATGTCTGTAAATTCTCTTGGTTTATACATCAATACTCACTCAGTTCATCTGTTGGTGATAGTTTTGAAGGATACATTACACCTCCCTTTAAAATTAGGCAGTCAACTAAAGCTGGGTCTTAGAAAAGGAATTTCATATAGATCCCACATAAAATGCAGAATAATTTCTGGTTTTCTTGAAATCATAAACAAAATGGCAACTGAATTCAGTACTGCAGGCTAAGTTTGAAATACTGATTGTCTTTCACTGTATATAAACAATCATACATTTTTTATGAAAGGATTACTCCAATGGGATTCCAAGAAAACTGAATAAAAGTTAAAGTTTCATGTCCTGTATTTATGCTGATCAACACCCTGAAATATTACTGTTATAGTAATATTAAAATAACTATAATACTTTCATTTATTTTATTTTTTTTTAATTGGCAGAGTCATCCTTTCAGTGCTAATGAACATCTGAATTTTAATTTAGAGACAACTGACTTATAACTATGTGTTTGACACACTTACATTATGTGTTTGTAATTCTTAGAAAGGAGGGCAACACTAGTATTGAAAGGGTGTATTGTACAACTTCTGAAAATCAACAGCAAGAAGAATGGATGGAAGGAAGAAAAATACCAGAAATATTTGGAAACTTACAAGCATCTCCAGTACAATTCTTGTTATTTTAAAGCTATATTGGGTTCTGTTGAAAATTCATGCAGACTAGTAAAGCCTATATTTGACAGTATTGATTGAAATTCCACTATCTAGTAGAACTCTTGAACATAGACAAGAGCTGGATAAATAAATCAATCACCATACAGTTCATACTTTTAATTAGCTGACGTTATGTACATTTATACTTCTTTCTATCCTGCTTTCTATGAACATTTTCATTATAAAGTTTTATTAATAAATATATTTACTACAATTGATTTATGTACCTTCTACAAATTCAGTTAAGTTTTTGGAAAAATTCCCACTGTTTTTCAGAACAGGCCTTGCAAGACCAGAGTTTTGAACATGTATAGGAATGGAATCTTAAATAAGTTACCCACAACTGTTCATATCATATCCATCAACACAAGCCAATTCATCCAACCAATCAGCAAAAGTAATAGGAAGGATGTTATTTAATCAACCATAATTAAATAGGGCAGTTCACATTTAGATTGAAGACTTGAAATCATGATCCACAGATAGCACCTTTAAAGAGTGCCAATTTGTATTCCTTGAAAAAAATAAACCCCTGCACTTTCTTTCATAAGCCTCTTTCTGTTGTGCTAGTAAGATCTATATGTCTCTTCATAGAACAGATCATGCTCATACTGAAGAACAACAGTTCAAAAGGCTGATCACACAGCCCTTAATTGAGTAAGGCCCACCAAATGCAATGCTTACTAGACTCGGTCAAAGCAGTTGGTATATACTCAAGATTAAACCATAAGAAGCTCACACCCCCACAACAACTTTTTAATTATAATGCCATTAAAAAGTATGATTCAGGCAAAAGTAAAAAACTAAACAGAGACTTATGATTCTTCAGATCTCTATTTATCATCAACACTGGAAGTAGCTTTTTTCTCTACCACACAATGACAGCTAGAGTAGCTTTTTTCTAGTTTTCAGGCCTTCTGCAAATTATAGGCATTGACATTTCTTTCCAAACCCCATTTGGAAGTCTCTTTTCTGTGATGTAAGAGGTCACAGAGTAGCACCAGATTTTTTTAACTACTGTTTTTTTTAAATAACTCTGAACATAAAAATATCCACAAAGTCATCATTAATACTGTGTGGAAAGAAGATGCAAAATATAGAGACAAAACAATTTGAACTCCATTTCCAAATAGATCTGCATGTCACAGAGACCAAGAAAAATGAAACAAGCTCCCAGCTGGGAAAACTTGTAATTGCAACTAGCCAGAACATTGAAACTGAGATAGCAAAACCGCTAACAAGGGAAAAAAAAAAATTAAGAGACAAATAAAGGAAGTATTCTTATATGTATGACATGAGCTCCAGTAAATGTGATAAAAATGTTCATCAGTAGCAGAATATTAAACTGGCATGAAGAAAACGTAAAAGTGATTATTACAATGTCAAGTAAAATAGATACTATGTAACACAACAGAAATCTGTTTAAAAAAAAAAAAAGAGGGAAAGACACTAGGAAAAAAATAAGGGGGAAAATGTAAATCAACAAACAAAAATGCCCAAAGCAACCTGTTACTAGAATCCCACCCTCAGCAAATGCAATCAAGACTAATGGTAACATTATCACAACAGAAGAACTCATAATGCTCCAGGGATTCCATCAATATGCCTATCTATCCCTCAGCATGTGTGGCATTAGGATAATGCAGTCTAAAAAATAATACCCATTAAAACGGAATGAAAAAAAAGCTATGCTGTAAATTCATTCCTGAACAAGGACTAGTTCATATGCTAATACTTTCTATATATTCACCCAGCCAAAATAATACTGCACACCCTGACATTAATTTCCCACATGTCATTGTAGTTGCTTGTTATTACTATTTGTCTTGGTTTCAGCTGGGATAGAGTTAATTGTCTTCCTAGTAGCTGCTATAGTGCTGTGTTTTTGAGCTAGGTATGAGGAGAATGTTGATAGCACACTGATGTTTTCAGTTGCTGCTAAGTAATGTTTAGTCTAAAGTCAAGGATTTTTCAGCTTCTTATGCCCAGCCAGCAAGAAGGCTGGAGGGGCACAAGAAGTTGGGAGGGGACACAGCCAGGGCAGGTGACCCAAAGTGTCCAATGGGGTATTCCATACCATGTGACATCACAGCTAGTATATAAACTGGGGGGAGTGGGGGTGGGGGATCACCTCTTGGGGATTAACTGGGCGTCGATCAGCGGGTGCTGAGCAATTGTACTGTGCAGCAATTGTATATTCCAATCCTTTTAGTATTACTGTTGTCATTTTATTAGTGTTATCATTATCATTATTAGTTTCTTCTTTTCTGTTCTATTATACTGTTCTCATCTCAACCCATGACTTTTACTTCTTTTCCTGATTTTCTCCCCCATCCCACTGGGTGAGGGGGAAGTGACTGAGCGGCTGCGCGGTGCTTAGTTGCTGGCTGGGGTTAAATCACGACACTTAATTTATGCTTGTGCTTAAGCTATACAAATGAAATGTTCATGAGAACTCTAGAAATACATTTATTACACTTCATTCCTGAAAGAAATCAGGTTGTATTTTCTCAACAAGGTGCTCAGTCAGACCAAAAACTGTGTAAGTTAACATTATCATTGGATGATCTTAAAAAAAGTTCAGACTTTCAGTTTAAAAAAGCACACTACATTATGAATAATTAGTAAACAATCTCTCAATTATCTATTCTGCCAGATTATGCATAGCTGGTTCAGAAACACCATGAAAGTCAACAGCTCTATTTCCTTCTTTTTTTTTTTAAATTAGGTCTTTATTGATTTTACAAGCATAAAACCAATGGCTCTTATATAATTCTTCTACTTATACTGCTGAATTGCATAGTCTGGCAAGATATAGAATCATAAAGCTTAAAGAACAATTGCAACCTTTATTTCATTTTGGTCAAGTGATCATGTCGCCACTGATGGGCTGCTTCTCCTGTGATAGAAGAAACTGCCTTTCAGGCAAACCAGAACATTTCTTTTGCACTTCTAAAGGTGGTAATCATGACAGAAACAACTTGTAGCAAACATTTAGAATGGTGAAGGGAAAAGTTTTACAATGAGTGGGAAACTGCATTGTCAAATGATGAGACATTTGATGATGTAAAGGTCAGTTGAGGACAAGAAATTACACATATGGCCAGGGGAAGTGAAGAGTTTGGAACAAAATTGTGATAAGAGGGATGGAATCAGGGAAGAAGAGTCCTGGAACATAGGTGTGGATGCCGTGTTCAATAGACTGGAAGGCAAAAGAGAGACCACCAACTAGAGAGATTACTCGGTAGTTGAAGAGACAATCAGCTGAAGACTATGTTGTGATAGGGTACTGTACAGTGAAAAAAGAATTCCAGAAGAGAAAGAAAGGTTGAAGAAAAGGAGGACACAAATGAGCAAACAAGAAACTTGAATGCTCTTACCCAGAATTCTCAAACTGCAACAAGTAAATAAATAATTGTATAGGTTGTGAGGCTGCCTAAGTAAGATAGAAATTTAAACTATCAGGCTTTGAATGCTCCATACACAGTGTTTTCTGAGGTGTTAAAATCCACAGACTCACTAGCCTTGTGATCTGGAAGAGCTAAAAAATGTAATGTTTACATTTAAACTGAGAACTTGTTCAAACAACAGATCCCCTTTCAATGGGACTTAGCTCACTAAGATTTACCATGGGAAATTACTGTACCCAGTCACCAGTAACAACGTCAGAGAAATCGGTGCTGTATTTGTCTTAAGCTAAATTAAAAAAAGAAAAAAAATAATTATTAATTTGTTGCTATTCTACCTACCTTTTTCACTTTAATTCCCTTTTTTTTTTTAATAACATTAGAAAAGGTGACCACCACCTTAGTGTCTAAATACACTGTATATGTCTTGTAACACAGAAATAACAATTCCTAAAAATAGATGCGGAGTTATTTAAAAGGCAACAGCTCTGAAAAACTTTTTAGGAATCTTTTGCTGTTCATTTCTATATTGCAAAAGGAGAAATAAAGGCTTGAAAACTTTTTTAAAATATTGCTCCACAAAGTATTAATTACCCAAACAGTAGAACATAAAGAGTTGAAATTCCCATTTAATTTCTGTTTGTCTTACAGAAATAAAAAAAAAAATTAATCGCTTCAAATTCGTCTTTGGATGAAGTGGTAGTAGGAAAGTCATACCATGGGAAGCCAAAAGTAGATAATGGGGTCTTCATGCCTAAACACATATTATCAACACTACGACAAATAATTCAAAGGAAAAAATACATGTTCACAAGTGCTTAGGATTTGTTTGTATAAATATGCAGGTGATAAAACTGAATTAAAAATATAAGAAAGTGACTTAAGTCATTGCCTATGCTGTGCAATGACAACTTTGGTGATGAGATTGTTAATTAGAATGGACCAAAGTCTACTTATTTAATATGTTTTCTATATAATCTACATAATTTGTATAGTTTATCTAACAGCCTTCATATATGCAGAATTACAGGTTCTGTAAATATGAATTCTCCTTGCTACAGATTCTCATAAGGATCTCTTTGTTGAAGATTCATTTTCTTTCTTCCAGACACTGATGGGGCATGTTAGAGCACAACAGGAAAGAAAAACACACTGTTTCAAAGACTGTTTAGAGGTTACCCCTATGCCTGATAAAGAAAAAGACAAAGACAAAATAAAGACAAAAGTATTTGACAAAGAAAAAATTATGGCAACTTTTTTTAAGTAATAATATGCAAAAAATAGGTTTGAGTCAATGAAAAATTTCAGTTTCAACTTTTTAATGTTTAACCATAATAACCTAACATAAATTTTTATGAAAAGCAACTGAAATAGGATATTAAAACTTCTCTTTGCTTAAATTGGAGTTCTCAAATTAATCTTTTTCTGAAATAAAAAGTTGATCTTTTTTTCTATAGTTAAGAGACTTTTAAAACATGTGTGTCTGTGTATGTTTTTATGTTCTAAGTGACTCACATAACTGTTGATTTCTGAAAGAAGGGAGCTGAAATGTTTGCCAAGGTAATATTCCTGTGCTTTCTTTGCTTCCAGAAAAATTTGTTGCATTTTCTTTTTAAATTATTTAAGATTTTCCTCGTTATTTCACCACCTCATAAACCAGCCTCTTAACCCCAGACGATAATGAAAAAGTAGCTTTTTCTGGCCCCCGTAATAACTAGCTCTCCAGAGGACTCTATGTGCACTACCTCATCCAAGAGGTATTGCTGCTGCAATGATGACTTGAAGCAGGGGAGCTCTAAATAATGGATTAATATGAGAAGCAACAAAAATGCATCTTTCTGTTAGACTTGTGTTTTCCCCATTTTGTGTTGGAGCTCTACTCTGTCCTTTGAATGTCTTTCAAAACTACAGTGGAGTATTTCTTCATCAGACATCCATATTGCTAATGGTGATTTGGGACCAGTTTAGAAGTTCATGAAGGTATTCTGTGTCAGCCTCACTCTGAAATGATACTGTTTCTTGACTATTTATAATAATAAAAATGCTTATTCATTTGCATGTTCTGCATCTCTGTATCTTGTAGTGATGATTCATTAAGATCCACAGCAAAAAGAAATTAAAAACTATCCATGAAAAAAACTCCCACTTAGGGGAGTAAAAACTATCCATGAAAATGACAGGAATGTTACAATTTCCCTTGCCTTGGGGAATAATAAAAATGGACTTTAGACAAAAAAACTGTGATTGGGAAAATCCGCAGTGTAAATCGAGAGATTTGAAAAGTGTGAATTTATTTCTTGTATGTGCTAATAATTCTATAAGCACTGCCTAAATAAATGTATTTTATATATGCTACAGATGCTAGTTTTATAGTACATATATGTTATATTAGTCTAATAAAATAAAGAAAATATTTGGATGCTATGTGCAGTGCCATCTGTAAGGAAAATCTGTGATACCAGTGATAGAAGATTACATGTTAGTGGTAACTTAAATATGGAGGTTCTTGTGTTTCCTTCCATGATATGGCTGGCACTAGCCTCTAACTTAATTGAATCAAGGCACACAGTGCCAGTTCCCCATTCATAATTGTGTTTAAGACAAGTAAACATTCCTGCCTTTTCACTCCATTAAAAACACATTGCATTTTGTAATACTAGATACTGATGCTAAGTCTCTCCAAGAAGGCCATTATGTGAATTTTGGGGCTAGATAAAATATAATCTCAGTAGAACAAAAATAATACTTTATGCAGATGTTTGCACTTTGTTTTCCTTGTGTGTGCATAGGTGTGTGTATATGCACATGTGTAAGTGACTTGGTAGATGTAGATAGAATTTTGTATTTTTTTTCAATGACAGCAGACAACAAATCAGTTGTATTGCAGCATGTGCTGCCTGTGGCTATTTACAAGGAAACCTACCAGCCCTCAATAATGTGAAAATCTTGAGAAGAACTGTGCCAGAGAGGTCACTGAACCAGGGAAATTCAATTTGCCTACTGTAAAGTCTGTTTTGTCTGTCACAGAAACTAATTCAATCCAAAATTACTTACAGCCACACTAGTCATGGAAGGGTGTCCAGTCCCTGACAGGAGAGTAGGGATCATAGGTAGGAACTGCCAAAAGCACTCAATGTTGTTACTCTATCCAGAGACTAGACTTGATCTTTTCCTCGGGAAGGATTTGGAGTTCATGTTCAAGACTCTCAATTCCAGCAGTTTTTCCCCTCACACTTGGAGATCGTCTGAGTGCTGTCAAAACAGCATACCCTCAAAGTTATTTTTGGTGCTTAGACTGATTTTCCATTAATATACAAGAAGTAAGAGGATAAATGAAGAAGAAAATTAGACATAATAATGTGTCGGTGTGGAGTAAGACATTTTGCTCCATGCAGCAGGGCTAAATTTGCAGACAAAAATAAACAAGTGAACTGCAATATGTGCATACGTTTTGAATAGTGTTCCAGGAGAAGTCTGACAGATATATAATGGCAATAAACATCACCTTTGGACCTTTTTTCCCTTCCACAGTATGGAGGCAAAAAAATCAGTTCCTTTTTTTGAGTTGACTCTTCATCTAAACAGCCAAGTATAAAGATTTCTGTTTTTCTTCAATGGCAGTACAGGTCAGGTAAAATAAATACCGACATGAGTTTCTTCCAAAATTTAGATTCAGTTTAAATAGTTGTATCTCACTCCCCCTCCTTAACAGGACGGGGGGGACAAAATAAGATGGAAAAGCTCTTGGGCTGAAATAAGAACAGGGAGATCACTCACCAATTACTGTCATGGCCAAAACAAGCTTAATTTGGGGAAAATTCAATAATGTATTGCGAATTACAATAGAGTAGGATCATGAGAAACAAAGAAAAAACTAAACCACCTTCTCCCCACCATACCCCACTTCTTCCCAGGCTCAACTTCACTCTTTCATTCTCAACTCCTCTACCTCCTGCCCCCCACAAAAGCAGTGCAGGGGTATAGAGTATTCCCCACAACAGCTCCTCTCTGCTGCTCCTTCCTGCTCACACTCTTCACCTGCTCCACCGTGGGTCCTTCCCATGGGCTGCAGTCCTTCAGGATAAACTTGCTCCAGCATGGGCTCTCCATGGGCCACAGTTCCTTCAAGGAATATCCACCTGCTCTGGCATGGAGTCCCGCATGGGCTGCCATGTGGTATCTGCTCCACAGTGGTCATCTCTGGGCAGCGGACAAATAGCTCCTCCGCCAACATCTCACCCATGGGCTTCAGGGAAATCTGTGCTCTTGTGCCTGGAACACCTCCTGCCCTCCTTTGCCTCTCACCTTGGTGCTCAGAGGGTTGTTTCCTACACTTTTTTTCTTACTCCTACTGCTTATGCACCATTTTGCCCTCTTTTAATTCCACTTTTACAGGGGCACCACCATCTTGACTGATGGGCTCATCTGTGTCCTGTGGTGGGTTCACTGGCGTTGGCTGGAACTGGCTGTGTCCACCATGGGGCATCCCCTGGCTCCCCCACTACTGCCAGCACCTTAGCATCTACACCCAATGGAGCTATAAATAATTCAGTGTTTGGATGCAAAATCATAAGTGGTCCTATGTTCACTGAAAGTTAGGCTCTGCTGACTTTGACAAATTCCCAAATCAGAAAGAACCTTACAGAAAAGCTGATCTGAGTTTCAAGTTCATAAAAAAAAATAAATTAAACCAGGAAAATTAGGATCACAGAGAAAACATCTTACAGAACATTTTCAACCTTGGTGCAACTAGAGGGTCTTCTGAGAAAGTATGCTCCCATGTGATTGTAGGCAGATTTCTGTGTCAGAGTAGCTGGGACCAGTTTGTGTGAGTCTAATCCTGACTTCAATGAACAGGTGAAGTTCTCACCCTCAGCTGGGATGTCACTCACATGTAAGATCACTTTTAAGCTTTGAACCTGCAGTGATTCAGTACCGCAGAGTTTATTTTGCTGTTTAAATCAGCTGGTACTGTTTTTCATCCTGTGTGGACGACATATCTAACAACACAGCATCACCTGTCAGTCTTCAATTTAACCCCAAATATATGTTTCAGGTGGCTATTTTATTGATGAAAAATTGATTTAACATATAGGTAAAAATCATTTTCCTAGTGTGACGGAATGAGTGGAGCAATATTGAATTGCAGAGTTATTGTAGAATCTGTGTTCTTTGTATTATTGTGCTCATGTTTTGAAAATACACATAGTTCTGGTTTTGTGGTTTTAATGCATTTGTTATACAGTAATTCACCAATTAGCCTTTCCAATTTGTTATCAAAATGGCTTTGGGATTTCAGGGGCTCCTAGACCCCATGCTAAAGTTGCACAATTAAATACATAAAACACATTTCTTGTTGCAATCTTACTGGTCATTGCCCTCTTCCACTTAACCTTAAAATGTGTTCACAGTGACTTTTTTGAAAGACGCCTTGATATCTTTTTATGCATTAAAGAGTTTTATGCTTTACCATTTCAGAAAGGTCAACTAAGATGAGGGGTACAGACCTATTTTTCTTGTTTTTCTCTTCTGGCATTTTACATTATTTATTCTATTGTTCCTTTGTGGTTCTGTTTATTTTATTTGGTCACATTTTTTTGTCTTTTTAGTTGCCTTTTTCTAGTAAATACAATCTCACTACAGTGGAATTAGGCCAAGTTTTCCCTATGCTAGAAACTGTCTTCAAAATATATTTTTTTTAGAAATGAACTTACTTTGCTAGTGTTATGATGAATATTTGTGCTAGTCTTAGCCATAAATGTCACAATGTAGTCACAACAAATGTACTTAGCAAGATGATACCAGCCTTTCTATACCTTCTTCCTCTGATGATGGAAAAAATGTACATTTCCCAAGAACAGCTTCCAATGGCTTCTTTTCTGTGAATACTTTTAAGTGTGAAAGGAAAAAATAATGACTTTCTAAAATGCCTGTAATTCTTGATACTGTATATTCCCTTTTGGTTTAATATACAGGTTTAATGGCAGAGAATGTGATATACAGCCTTGGGTAACAATGAATTTCAGCCTGAAATACTGCTACTCTTTCTGAACTCATAAAGTATAACTCTTGGGTAATGGGAAAGTCATGATATGAATTTGTAGGAAAGAATACTAACAAAGAGAAGACTGTGACACTAGGATTTTAATTGCCAAAGTCTCTGCATACTTGTATCATGTTATCAAACTTTACAGCAAACGAAAGAATATTGAAACCTTTTTTTAGACTAGAACTTAAAAGATGAATCTTCAGATCTGGTTGCCAAATACGCTATTGCAATAGATTAAAAAAAATTTGGTGGCATATCCTAGAGCTGGTATCAGTTGAGACATTGACAACCCAGCTGAAAAAGAACATTCTTAGAATGCCATGAAGATAGAAAAGCATCCTGCTTTCTGAAATGGTCATATTGCCTTATACGGGACCTTATCTGAGGTCTCCTATTCCCCCTGAGACTTCATCTAGGCTGAGGTTTGAACTAAGCAGTGAATGAACTTTCAGGTAGTAAAAGGAAGAGAGAACTGAAGCCTTCTTCACCTAGTGTGATTAAACAAGTCTTAGGAAAACATTTCTCTGAGACTGAAAAGAGTTTGAAGAAAACAAAAGGAACGGACACAAGCAGTTCCTCACATGAAAAATAAATAACATCACTGTGGGAGTAAGCAAAACTGTTCCAGAAAATAGTAAATATGAGGAAAAAAAAAAAAGGCAGTTTGAAGGTTCAGGAATTTAGGAACTTGGTCAAATACTTTCAATGGAAAAACAGAACAAGCACTGGAAAGAAGTGAAACATTGTAAAGATCATGAAGATTAAGTACATTAATATAAAATATTATGTTCAGTTTATATACATACATGTATTTATGTATATATACATAAGCTTAACATTGTAAGGGGGCTTATAAGAAAGGTAGAGAGAGACCTTTTACCAAGGTCTGTAGTGACAAGACAAGGGGCAACAGTTTTAAACTGAATTAGGGTAGATTTAGACTGAACACAAGGAAGAATTTTTTAATTATGTGAGTCGTGCGACACTGGAACAAGTTGCCCAGAGAAGTTGTAGATGCCCCATCATTTGAAATATTCAAGGTCAGGTTGGATGGGGTTTTGAGCAACCTGGAAGCACCTAATCTTTTGTTTTGACAATTTCTAAAAGAAAAAAAATTCTTTCTACATTTCAAGATGGTGGTTTGGTTTGGTTGGTTGGTATTTTTTTCATTTAAACACTGTTCAAAATACTGTTTAGTAATTAAAGTAGTATGAAAACTTACTAATTGAGCGAAAATTTTCAGGTAAGCAGTGTTTGGGAGGGGGAATTGGCAGGGGAAATTATGAAAGTAAAAGAAATAAAACCCTATTTCAGCTCAACCTAACTCAGGTTTAAGTGCTGAAACAGAATTCTATTATTCACCTATAGTTACGTTAAAGAGAAATTTCTGGTAATATCATCAGCACGTTGCAGAAATACTTACTTGTGTCCCCAAAGCAGGGCTAATGGGCCTGGAGACAGTACTATGCTTACAAGGCTAGAGCGAGAGCCTGGTTCTTTGGCATGAATTTAGGAATCTCTGTATAAAAGCACTGAAGGTCACAAACTGCTGATAGCACAGTGACTTCCTGATATCATAGTTACTGAGTATAGTTGTAAGATCCTAAATGATGTTCCACTACTTTAGGTTTTATTTCATTGTATCTTGCATTAGCTGACACTAATTTAAAATTTTTGAGGAATACTGACACAATATCCTTCTACTGAAAAAAAAGAAAAGGTGTCTTTTCTTGAATCCAAGTACTATTTTGACTAGCTCACCCCTGGATTCTCATTTATGTATTGTTTCAGAGAGATTAGAGTGAAAGATATTGTAAAGAGACAGCTAGGGTCTTTTAACATGATGTTCATTGCACAATGTGGTTAATAACCAAAGTAATTCAGACCAGTTTTAGCTGAAATGGAAACAAAGCAAGAGTATCAGGGATTATGTTTAGATAGGCTCTTTTTTCCAAATTATTTTTTCTATAATTCTCCCGTATATACATTTCACAATAAAAAGGAATTTTGGTTTTTAACTGTTCTTCACATTTGAGAGGTTTTACAGTATTCCAAAAGAAAATTAAGGATTGTTTGATTTATATATTTTTTTAATAACATTGTACAGTGTGGAGAATTTACAGATGTAAATCCCATTATCACTACACATGTAAATTTACCATGTGTCAGTAGGCAGACTCTTATGTGTCAACTTCTACAGTCCTGGTTTTTTGCCTGTTTTTATCATAGATTTTATGATATCATCCTTAACCATCTGATTACAATATTTTTGATGGAGAAAGTCAGTGTGTATTGCACCACTATCAAACAGCTGGTCTCAAATCAACCATTTAACCAAACTAAATTTTTAGTTTCAAAATGCAACTGCATTTTGAAATTAAAATCCTTCTTTCTGCACTTTCTGCAATGAATTAGAATAAACATCTAAAAAATATTTTTAAAGAGTTGAACATTCCTTCCTGGCTGTTTTTATCTGGATTCATTTGCTGGCAACTCAAGCAAAAACAGAACAAACAAAATTCCCTGACATTCTATTCATGAACTAATTTGCAGAGGGATAAGATGTTGTCCCTGCTGAAGTGCATCATGTTTGATGTTCCTCTGACCTGAGGCTACACTGAAACCAGACTTTGTCCAGCCATGTGTAAATTCTGCTCATAAAAAACAGTGTTATAAATGCAGGATGTCACCATCTGATTGTCTAGTAGGGTTTCAGCACAGCAATATATTTTTCTCCTTCCTTCCTGCCTTTCTTTCACATGTAACATCATTTTTTACCATCTTTTATATAGGCTGTATCAGAAAACCTTGATCAGAAATTCACTGTAACCTAAGGGACACAACAGCCTAAAAATTTACTCTGATTCTTCTTTGCTGTAATCATAATTTATCTCCCACCTAGATTATTGGTGCTTTTTAATACATAGTCAGATGGTCTCATATAACAGCATGCTCTGATCTCATCCCTTTCCTTGTCTTTCTGGAGTGCAAGCCCTGGTAACCAGCATCCTCCATTAACATCAGAAATGAGAGTTGCTTTCTTTCCCAAGTGACACCTTCATTGACAGAAAGAGGGAAAGCTGTAAGTAGTGGTAGTAGGTTCTCCTGGTAACAGTTAGGAATGTAAGCTGACTTTGCATTTGATGGATGGTTATTTGCTTCCCTTGTGGACTAAGGACTGTCACCCATTGAAAGTGTCTCTAACTAGATAGAGTGCATTAAGGCCAGTTTAGAGAAACTATTTCTTTTTCCTTGCCTTTCCCCAGACCTAATGAATGATGACTTCAGCTCTTCAGCCTATTAAGAGGAAGGAAAAAAAAAAAAAAAAAGAAAAAAGAATTGCAGATTCCCTGAGGTAAATCCTCTGGTTTTGTTTGTGTTTGAAGTTGCCCACAGAATCTGAGCACAAGGACTTGCCAACAAACTGTAACCCAAGGGTCACTTCAAGGCCAGCTTAGTTATGGAAAACAATCCCTCATAAAAAGATAAACAAAAAAATGTAAAGGTAAAGGAGTGTGCAAGGAAGGTGTAAGTTGTCAGTTCCCTGTGTTTCAAAAGAACACACTGAAGTTGATACTTAGGAAGAAAAGATACTCATTTCCATCCAACGCACTCCATATTGTTTAATGTTGCTAAGCATATTAAAAGGCATTATTCTGGATGATGTCAGAACTGAAGTCCAAGCTAATACATTTTTTTTGTTATGTGGATTAGTCATAAAGGTTTGATGACACAATATAGATAATGGTCTTGACTTCTTTGTGTTTCCCTTAGTATTTTGTGACAGGTGTTACATAAAGGCATCCCTACTTGCAATGTGGTACAAGAAAAGATACACCATAAAGACAAATAATTGTTATAATAATTTTATATGTTAAAAAGCCATATATTGACTGTTTCTTTTCTCTTCTTTTCTATTCTATGTTATGTTATGCTATGCTATTCAGGACCCCGTATTTATATATTTTTGCTGGTGTCTTGTAATGGATACTGATAATATCAATAGGTATGCCTTGCACTTGCTTTTAATTATTTTTCAATTATTTTCCTTGGTTTCACCCAGCAGAAGGAGAGTTCTCTGAGCTTTTTAATCTATCATTTGTGACTTGCAGTGTGTCATGTTACCTTAGCAGTGCAGTATAAGTATATATTTTACAACATCGGACAGGATCACACTATCTAAAAAGTTTTAGGGTTTTTGCATTAGTTTGGGTTTTTTTGTTCATTACTCCATCTTGGAGAGGATGGAAGGAATAAAGAAAACTGTTCACATAACAGCAACAGAGAAAGAGGAGGATATGTAGAGTTTTTCTGTTTTTTAAATAAAACCTGTTGGTAGTTATGCACCTAATAGATGCAATGCTGAGGGGTTTGGTTTGGGTTTGGGTTTTTTTGTGTGTGTGTGTGTGGGGCGGGGTTTCCTCTTTAAAAAGCTTTACATTCCTAACTCAAGGAAAAATATGCTGTTCTTTCATAGCTGGAAAAGCAAAGGACCTTATAAAGGTCCTTATGCTTAGAAAGAAAAAGGATACAAATGCAGAAAAATCCTTTCTTAATGTCTCTACTTAGGTATAAGAGTCTAATTTTAAAAAGCACAATTGCTATTCATAAGTTTTTCTATTAATCTTTGTCAATCCACTTAAAGCATTTATTGCACTGTTTCAAGTATATGTTGCACACTTCCTTCCTGTGAATTTATTAAGTTAGCGTGCATTTTTGTCTGTGTGTGTATATCCTGAGTATAAAAAAGAAGCACAGGGTTGTATAAATTTGGTTTAGTTAGGCCAAAATGATTACAACAGGTTATCTGGTAAGTATTTCCAATAGTCCTTGCAGCGCAGGTCATCTGAAACAAAACAAGCACAAACCACCTAGTCTCTACTACACTGCCTAGACCCTCCAGGTACATGGGAGAGGTAACAGTGTCCATAGTGAACTGTATATAAGAAACCCCAACCCAGCTGCCAAGACTTTTAGGGGATGGCTTTCTCTGAATTAATTTCCAGCTCTGTATTATAGGGAAATGATGTATGTGGCACGTAAACTAACCATATGTGGAAGCCAGTAAACAGCTGGCCTGCAGCTCCTGCCTCTCCATGCAGGTTATTACGGAGTTACTCATTCCCTTCCTGGCTTCCCTTCCCTTTTTTGGTTAAAGACTTGGTTACCAAAGCTCATCACAGAAATCATATGTCCCTAATAATTCAGATATTTTGGTTGTGAAAGAATAGAGAAGTTACTAGTCATTTAGATGATTTATGTCCAGAATGAAATAGGTGCTACTGTGTACTGAAATAATCTCCTTAAAAATGCACATTTTTTTTCCTGCAACTCTATAATCACCATCTCAGATGAGAGTTTTCTAACTGCCTTGTACTCACACGGCTTCCTTTAAGTGTCACCTCCCTCAGTTATCTGCACAGTTATTAATATAATCATGGTTACTGTCCACACATTTATGAAAAACAGAGTAAATGTGAAGAGTTTTTGCACATACAAACAACTGAGGGCTCTTGGCTTTTGACTGCTCTCAGGGTACAATTGCTGATTACCACAACCTGCAGGGTACATAGTCCAAGCTGTGCTACAGGTGTACCAGTCCCTTGTATTAGTTCAGACAAGTGCAATCCTTCCCTACCTAGGCAACCTCGAAATTGCCATGACATGAAATTTTCTTTCTCAGGTGACACACTTTTCATAAAGAAAGAACATCTGATGACAGCTGCATTGACATAGAACCGTGTAGGACCATCTGCCTCAGATCTTAGCTTCTCCATGTGCTATAATTCACAGCAATCATTCCTGAACTATTTTTCTGTTTGTTTGGACATTTTGAGAGTCAGGGTATTATTCATTCTGTCTCTCTCTTCCCTGTCTCCCTGACTAGTGCTAAATTCTAAGTAATCTATATCATTCCTTCTTAAATCTCTAATATTGACTGCCTCCCTCAAAGCCAAGGCACAACATTTGGTGGCATCAAATCCCTCCACAGGTCTGCTATCAAGTAAGCATACAAAGTACTCCATGAGTAAAACCAGGCAAGAGTCAGTGTTACAGAGACCTAGCTAAAACTTGAGTAGGACCCTAAATGGTTTCCTTGTTCCCATATTCTAAGTGACTTTAACAACTAATAAATACTCCCATAAGAGAGTTTTTAATCAGAATTTATTTTAATCCTTAGCATATTTTTTGCTAGTTGGCTATGCATAGAGCGAATGTTATGTTTGGTTTTAGCACACTTCCATGCAGTTCCAGCCCTCAGATCTTTGGTCAAAGTTGATGTCCAGTTCAACTGAGGCATTCATTTTTATTTTCAGAAAACACTAATGTATTGAAGGAAATTTAAACTTTATTAAATCTCTGCCTCTTAATTTGCCCTTAATAGTAAGTCTTACTTATCACTATGGAGAGAACTGACTGCAAGACACTTGTTTCAGAATCATCTCCAGGATTATGTAACTGATTTTTTTTTAAGCTTGGTTTTGTATCACACGAGGCCATATATGTGCTCATATAGGATGCAGAAATGAATAGCTGGTCAGTCATCTTTAATTTCCCTGCCCATCAGCTAGCATGCCCTGTTAAGAAGGGACCTGCTTAATGGGTTGCTTTGCCTCCCAGGAGACCACCTGAGTCAGCAGAAATTACAGTGACTGAGGTGTTCACACTCTCTTAAAAGGTAAGAGTTGAAAGACTCTGATATTCAGGTCCAGGAGCAAATCTGACAAAACAATCAAACTCCAAGTCATGGCACTGTGGGTAGAACTGAAGGTGGGGCCTCCGTCCTGACTTATACTGATCTGTGAAAACAGTGGAGAGGGCAACACTGGTACAGGTAGACCAGCTGAACATTCATTTACCAGTAGTATTTTCTGCCAGCACTTCTCAGCTTAATTTTAAAATTTCATCAGTGTTTAATTTTTACCCATTCTTGCCCTTGTGAGAAGCACTAAGAGAGATAAAGAGAATGAAGTTATTAAACAACTTAATAAACTTTTAAATAAGAGGAACATTATCTAGTCCTTCAAATTCCTTTTATGGTTTGTGGCAGTATACTCTCCCGCCCCACCCCTGCCCAATCCCACCAGCAGGAAACAAAACTTCTCCAGTCAGGGAGAAGGGGAAGGAAAAATAACCCCTAAACTCTAGAGGCCGCAGGCTGAAAATTGAACTGGCCAACCAAGATGTGCCAGGTACACTGAGGTGATCCTCCTGGCCAACAGGGATTAAATGACCACAGCTCAGATTCGACAGGGGAATAAATGGGGTCCTGTCAGAGGACATGTTGGAATCAGTCCTCCTTGGAGCAGTGGGTCTGCAGTCAGGGACTCTCCCTCGGGTTGGGGCGCTGCTTGAGATAACTCCTAGAGGGAGAGAACCCTCAGCTTTTAGGTGAGCGATACGCGCGTTTTAGAGCCGTCACTTTAAATCTTGGGGATTCTTGAGTCAGATGTGTAGTATTAATTCTCTTTACATCATTGAGCCTGTGGTTTTATAAAATGTTACCAGATTTCTAACTGACTTTTTACTGAAGAATAAATCTGAGCTTAAACACCTGTTGGATTTGGTTATGCGTGCATCTGTAACACGGTTGAATCATTTAGACTTGAATTTTGAGGCAGATACCATTATTTTTTCAACAGTAGGTGCTGTAAAGATTGTCACCAAACTATGAGACTGTTTCTTAATAACATGACTCACAGTTTAGGCTTGATAAACAAAATCATCAGCACTGTAAAGTTACAGCACAAAACGCAAGTTGCAGCAAAAAGACATACCTTAGAAAGCAAACCATTACCCAAACTAAAGAGGATAGTACTATTAATATTTTAAAACTACTTCACCTATTGTGAAACTTCCTACTGATTTCACAAAACAATTCTAATATGTAAGGATGGATCTACAACATAGAAATTGAAACCTAACATATTACAGCTTGAAAAACAAGGAGTTTGATGCATTGCCAAAACAAATTATTTTTACTTGCTTTAAAAATATATGGAGGCTCCTTCAAGCATTATCATAGAGAAGTCATTATATGACTTGCAGGTTCATACATCACTGCTCTTTGCTGTCAGTATGAAAAATAGGACTTTTTGTTTGCTTAAAAAATTGAAATGTCATGATTCTGCTGTTGAAAAATGAGGCGGGAAAAAAGAGTGTCCTCCCATTTTTGAAAAATGTATTTTTTATTGAAGCAAAAGAGATAGGAGGATAAAGAGATCATGTACACTCAAGGAAGCAGTTTGGTCTCTATTTACACAGGAAAAAGTCTAATAATAATGGGTGGGTCATTCAAGACAAAGTGACCAGAACCAAGTATGGAGTTGATGACAAAGAGTCAAAAATTAAGATCTCTTCCTACAGCAGACCAATCTTTGAATCCCAATAGATACATAATTAATAAAGGCATGATGAAGTAAGATTCATGTTTCATGATAAAGTGAGACTCCCTAGTCAGAATGCATCTGTTAATAATAAAAAAATCCCTTATGGAATGAGAGTTTAATAGCTCTCATTCATGCTTTAAATAGTAGATCACAGTAATAAATCAGAATTGTGATTTTAGGGGGTACAGCTTACGAAATATAATATATTGTTTCTGGCATTTCATTTAGTGTAAAATATTTTTTTTTAATATTCTGTAATATTCATTCGTGGAGGGAGATTAATCAAATTATGATGCAAATACTAAAGTACAGCCTGCATTAATCTTTTTTTTTTATTTTTTAAAAGCTTATGAAAAGTAATTTAGCTGTTGTGATGAGAAGAGAGATAAAGTTGACAGATTCTTAAAATCTGTGGAATAATAAGGGATGAGCAGGTGTGTGCATGCATTACATATACTTTGAGGCCCCATCCTGAAGCTGTGAAACATTTGTAGCTTCTATTCCCAGACCTATATGACTAAGTCCACTTGGATGATACTGATAAATGGTTTATTGCAGGATAAGTTTGCTACATTGTATGGTAGTAAGCTTTAAATTTTGATCATTCTCTTTCTTTAGATAACCTACTAGTCTTCCTTTGTTTGTTATGAATTTCCCATAAAAAATGTTAGGAAATACTGATTATATTACAAATCTTGAGATAACCTCATTTGTTTTGCTGAAGTAAAACTGCTGCTAATATTAAAAAAAAAAAAAAAAAAAAAAAAAAAATTAAAAAAAAAAGGCTACTGAGCTTCCCAGGCAAGGAAATCTTTCTTGGGCAGACAGAAGTGAGCAATGCCTGTACCAGATGGCAGGACTCCCACTAAAAGAAGTCCATGACGAATCTGTGTTTCCCACCTCATAAAGACAGATAAATTCTCTACAAGGATGTCCTCCAATAATGAATAGCTGTAACTTTAATATCTACTAAGCTCACACCCATACCATTAATCCAAGAGTAGGTCATGTTTTTAAAGCTGAGCAATTAATGGTTTCTCCAATCTTGTGATGGAAACTGAACAAACCAAAATGAGAATTAAGCTCTGAAACAGTGTGAAGGAGAAGGAAAATTCCAGAAAAATGAAACCCCTGTGTTTTGGGTTTGTGTGGTGGGGTTTTGGTAGCAGGGGAGGGGCTACAGGGGTGGCTCCTGTGAGAAGATGCTAGAAGCTTCCCCGCCTCCACGTTGGACCCGCCTCTGGCCAAGGCCAAGCCCATCAGCGACGAAGATAGTGCCTCTGGGAGAAGGCAAACCTGTAGCAGAGAAACCCCTCTGCAGACAGCAAGGTCAGTGAAGAAGGGGAGGAAGGAGGTGAGCAGGAGGAGGGGATGCCCCTGCAGCCCATGGTTAGATGGCAGGCTGTCTCCCTGCAGCCCATAGAGGTTAATTGGGGAGCAGATGCCCACCTGCAGCCTGTGGACCATCCCATGCCAGAGCAAGGGGATGTCCCTGAAGATGGCTGTGACTTCATGGGAAAGCCCACACTGGAGCAGTCTGTGACTGAAGGACTGCAGCCCATGGAAAGGACCCATGCTGGAGCAGCTCATGAAGAATTGCAGCCCATGGGAAGGACCCACGTTGGAGAAGTCCATGGAGGACTGTCTCCCATGGGAGGGACCCTACACTGGCGCAGGGGATGAGTGAGGAGTCCTCCCCCTTGGGAGGAAGGAGAAGCAGAGACAATGTGTGATGAACTGACCGCAACCCCCATTCCCCATCCCCCTGCACCACTGGAGAGGAGGAGTTAGAGAAAATTGTGAGTGGAGTTGAGCCCAGGAAGGAGGGAGAGGTGGGGGGAAGGTTTTTTAAGATTTGGGTTTACTTCTCATTATCTTTGTTTTGATTTGATTGGTAGTAAATGAAATTGATTTTGTGTTTTGCCCAAGTTGAGTCTTGTTTTTTGACCATGACCATAACTGGTGAGTGATCCCTCTCTGTCCTTGTGTTGTCCCACAAGCTTTTCTTTCTATTTTCTCCTCCTCGTCCTACCAGGGTCGGGGTGGGGAGGAATGAGGAGGCAGCTTCATGGTGCTTTGTTACCAGCTGGGTTTAAATCATGACACCCTGTTTCCAATAAGGGTCAAGAAAATATTATTTCTTCCATCCACCTTCTTCCATGGAGTTACATAAAAATGGAAATCGACATTTCTAGAGAAAATTTTTCAATCTAAACATTTCAAGAAAAACTGTGACATTTCTAGAATCCTGATTTGTAATTAGTCAGAAATATTGGCTGAACCTGCCACAAATTACACGTTTGCAGTTGTGCTAGAATTTATTTTTTTCTGTAATATTAATTATTTTTTCTCCACGATTGACTTTGTTTATAGTAATTAAGTAGATTGTGAGGTTAAACAAACACTTTTATTATTATTCATTTGTTACACAATACACATGAAGGCCAAAGGGATGCATTAATAAATACTTTAAAACAAAACACAAGGCATGTGAAAACTGTTTCCCATGCTTTTTTCCTGTCACACCGTGTTGAGACATTAGTAGGCCGAAAATCTTTGTCCAAAGGCATTACAAGAAAACATGTCTCTGACAAAACTGACACAGAGTTAAACACACAGGGCAATATCAGTTTTTTGCTAAAAAATAAGTATCTAACCGTTCTTAGGAGGTTAGCTGACCACTTAGGGCATTTAATTAGAAATATCCTAACAGAACAGAACAAATGAGATGAGAAGTATTTTTATTCACATACAAGCTCTCTTAGTATTAGTTTTTCTTTTTTTGAGATATATGCTAAAGGAGATCCTCCCTGCAATTCTGAAGACCTATCCCAAATATATTTTGTGATAATAGAGAATGAGAACAATTGATCAAACCTGGAAAGGTGGTGAAAAGTGAAATGAAGGCTAGCAGAACACTGGCCTGGCAAGTGCTCCACAATACTGAGATCAGATTTGTTTGTAGCAATATAAGAATTCAGGCAGACAATCCATATTGCATACTATAACAGACAGTCATGGTGAGTTCACAGAACATATACATTGCGCTGTTTAGATGTTCATGTAAGTCTAGGAAATTGCACTGCATACTACTAAATGGATTCATATCACTCAACAGCATGCCATAGACTTTTTTACTACTCAGAGCTTGTGGAGACAAACTGAGGAAGAACTGAGTATCAATAATGTTCATATATCAGGGCTTATAACAGATACCTTAAAGCCCAGGGGAATGGAGGGCCCTTGTTCTGGAAGATAGTCAGGCATAGGTGTTGGGAATCAAGCCAGAGGCCAGACTCCTAGTTGGCAGATTCAGAAAGTCTCCTAGGCCAGAAGAAAGTGAGGGAAGAGTTTAAACTGTTTTCTTTCAGATGGAAAGTCTTTAAGAGGGAGAGGTGCAGAAAATATCTGGCAGTATGTAAAGCTGCTGTCCTCAAAGAAGCAGGAGGAGGATGCTGTATCCTTTGAAGTGGGTAAGAAAAGTTTGTTGCTGAGTTAGGTGAAGCTGTCTTCTTCTGGAAAACTGATAGTAAATACTTCTTAAGAAATGCTATATGGGGATGGTTGTGGTCCTGAATGTCCTAGCTCACATGAACATAACCAAACACCACCACCACCCACAATGTATATATAGTATTTAACAGAAAAATGTGGCTTATGTAAATTCTTCTTGGCCTTTTCTTGAAGTTCTAAGGATCTGCAGACATCCAGAAAGCCTCTGATATATTTTATAATAAATCATTAACAATAATAGAAAATGTTAGTGCTGGCTGAAACAATGAATATTTGGCATGTGTGTACATATTCATTAAAAGCAGTGTCTATTTCCTTCAGGTAATTTCATTAATAACTTCAGCTGATTAGCATTATCCTGGCTCAGACATAAAAAGAAAAAAAAAATAATTAAGACAGCAACAAAACTTCAAAACCAGCCATCTTCTATTACCAAGTTTCATTTTCTTAGCAAGCTGACACCTGCATAATCATTCAAGGAACTATGTTACCTGAACATTCTTTCCTAACCATTAAACAATCATATGACAAGTGTGATGGAAGGAGCTTCACAAAAGCCAGTATTTACCAAAATACTAGATCAGCGTGATCAATACTATACTACTGGAAATCAAAATAGCAATGGTGATCTCAGGAAAGCAATGCGGATTTACCATTTGTGACCACACTCTTGCTTAAGTGATAACTTACTTATCAAAGAGAAGATTACACTCAGGAAAACTATATTCTTTACCCATCAGGAACAGCAAGAAGTTTTCAGTTTATCTGGATCTTCCTTAACAACTGTTCTTGTGATTAAAAAAAGGCAAAAAATAAGCTCAATTTGCCCAGTTCTCTCAACCAGTTAAAATAAGAGATGCAGAATAAACTCAAAACGTAACAGCACTTTCAAGGTATCATTCTTAAGACTTTGTTTATGAAACAGCTTTTTTAAGGTATAGAAACAAACTCCAGACACCAGATATTGTCCAGTAATCTTTTAGAAGTTGTCCCACTTAATATGCTTCTGTCATTCCCAGTGTGGAAGCTCATATTCTTTTAAAACAGTCAGGTTTCAAGTGTAATTATTTGAGACTGGCAAAGAAGACACATGTATGTCACAAACATGCATATCATGTATGTTTTATTACCAGCTCTTCTGTTAAAGAAAAAAAAAAAAGCTGGAAATCACTTCAACAGAGACCAGTAAGAAAGGTATGCTTAGGACTGTAAGTGTATTGTTAATTCTTCTATCAGACAGGTCAGCTAAAAATAATTTAATTTGGATTAAAAACAAAACAGAACAAAACCAAAAAACCCAAACACTAAAAATAACTGCTAAAGAGGAAATTAATTTCTACATACATTTTTCCACCTTTTCCTTCAACTCACCTTCAGCTCTTCTGCCCTTCCACTTTCTTTGGAGAAATGCAACATTTCTGCCTTTTGTCTCAGTAATTTTTCTTTTTTAGATGGTAAAAATACCGTGGTAACATCATACCATCTGAAAGCAGTCCCATATATTAACTCCTTCAGCCAATGTTCATAGCTTCTACTTGTGAAAGTCAGTATATTTTCATTGATTTCCACCAATATGAACCAATACGAACCAAAAAGTTTTTGCATATCACATGGAGTTAGATTAGCCATCACCAATATTTTTGGAAAAACAATACAGAAATACTTAATTTGATTTTTAATGTTTTTCTGTCTTTCCATGTAGCTTTCCATCACTTTCAATTGCTGTTAAGCATGTGCTATATTAATCTCCTAGCAGAAAATTTGTGTTACAACTTTCATGCTTTAAATATAAAAATATTAATCATTATTGGTGTTCTGCGTCAAATACTGATTCAGGATGTGGTCACAGTCATCCTGGGATACTGTAGTGATCCTCACAGGAAGACCACTTAAGAGTCTAACACTTAAGGAGTTAGTGATCCACATAGCAGCTACCCTGCCTGGGTAAGCTCACGTTTGTGCTGCACTAAGCTGCGTGTGTGTGGTGGCCTTCAGGCCTGCATTGCGCGGCACAAATCCCTTGGCCGCAGGATGAACTCAGGCAGCACATGGCAACAGAGCCCGTAGGCAGCTCCCACGGGGTACCAGGGGCGGCGTTGCCTTTGTCTACGAGTGCTCCAAGAAGTTCCAATATGAACAGCCTTTTTGTTTTGACTGTAGAAATGATAAATAGAGTTGTTTCCTCATAAGAAAATGCAGTAATAGCTCAACTGACTGAAACAGGACAAAACCCTGCTATGGATGGGGACTGCATGGCATGCCATGCATGAGGTGGAGTCCTGTTCAATGCTACACCACCCAGGGCTTTCAGCACCCAAAGATACATAAGCTTATCTATGCTATTCTGTTCTTATAATGTTAGCACTAATAAACGGTATTTTAAATTATACCTTACAGAGTTTAAGCACCTTTCTTACTGGGATCATGATGCATCAGAACCTCCTGGTGCAAAACAGATACTAGGTCAAACTTCCAGGTGGAAGACACTAGTTTCATTCAGCTTATACAACTGACAGTTCTTAAGTTACAGTAGACGATCTGGCTATTTGTGCCCTAACCTTCCTTAGAAAAAAGAAAATTATACATTGACCTGTATAGTAAATAAACCTATGGCCTGTAGAAACAGATTTTTTCATGCCACTAAAAAAGGACCTAGGGCTAACAAGGTGGAGAAATCTCTGAAAGTAAATACAACTTGCAGTAAAAGGACACTTCAGGAGAAGTAATGTTTATTTTAATGTCTATATTTCATCTCTGTCATCCTTGTTTTCAAAAATGGTTATAATTGGCAGCTTCAGAAGATGTCCAATGGAAATGCAGTTATTCAATACCTTTGAACTGAAGTCCTTTCTGTTGACCCTCTTAATGGCACTGTGAAAATAAATATTCATTAATGACAGATTCTTTTAATTTTGCTTTATCAGAAAATACTTTATAAGCAATAAATGTGTTGTATCCAAATCGTTTGCAGTGGAAATGATAAGTAACAAAGATTATTGAGATATGTTACTAGAAGGAGCTAATAAAAAATAGTAAATTTAATATATCTGTTTTCACTCTCAGGATATGACTCATTACCGTGCATAATGCTTTTCAAAGACTGGATATTGTAACAGAGATGAACAAAAAGTTGTTTATATAGATGTTCTAAGCAACAAAGATAATTCATAAAATCAATCCTATATTCACGCATTAGTGCTGACCAAGGTCATTTTGCTGTCACTGTTAGAGCAGAATAGTGTAATTATTAAGTACATTTTTCAGCAGTTATAAACAAATGGCAGTAGAAAAGCCATATGTGTTTATTCTGTGTGGGCTATTGTTTACTCTTCATGGAGTCTTCTACTGTGCAATAAAACCTTTAATTAACCAGACCTAGTTCTTGGCTGTGTGTGAGGAGTAACAGTGTATATCATAGTATATCGTAAAACAGAGCAAATACAAATATACAGTAGATTCTCCAGTAAAGGCTGAGGAAGGGCATCATGTTTAGGAAATAATCATCACAGATCCACCTTCAAAGCCAAGGGCTGAATGTCACTGAATGTAATATTAAGTTGATAGGATTCATTTCAAAACTAATGAATAATGGTCTAATAGAAGAGAAAGTCATTAAGAACTAATGCCCAGTGGTTATATTGCTCATGTGAGAAATCTCACAGGTAGTATGGAGATACCCACCTAGTCTTTTATTACTATTTCCACTTTGTTTAATGCAAGAAAGATGTAACTGTTGAACTAGTCCACAGTACAGCATGGACATATTCACATGTATGAGGTACCTTACCTTTCTCTTGGAGCAACATAAACTGACTAAAATACACAAGTTACCATTGTTTCTGAGAGATTTAAGACTTGATTTGCAGCACAGTATTCCTGTATTACTTTGCTGTGGTTTTCTAGTCATTAAAATAGTGTAAGCCTGTAGCATGTCTTTCTTTACATGTTTTGTTTCATAAACATGACCACAGCTATGAAAGCACGTAATTCTGACAGTGTCTAGAAAGATGATTTCTAACAATTCAGTTCATTTTATCTATTTGGGCACCCTGCAGTTTAAATACAGAGACATTCCCTTACTTGTTATGCCCTTTTGATGCCTGTGGGGTTTAAAGAGTATTATCAAAACTATTCAATTTATCATCAGAGGAAGGACTATTTTCTTAAGTTGATAGGGCTGCATTTGAAGAAAACTGTTGCTTCATTTAGTAGACATTGTTTCATCAGCAGTATGGACCTTTTTCCAATTCTGAGCAACAGCAATACCGAATGGGACAGATCAGCATGTTTCTTCTCAGTAATGTCAATGGATGTTCTCTTTGCCTCTAACTGATAAACAAGGTTTGGGGGCTGATTTGTTAACTAGAAAGCATTTGCTTTTTATAGGATTTATGAGCTTTTCTGTTCAAAATGTTACGTAAAATTAATTAATGAAATGAGAGAAATAACAATTAAGATAAATTTCCTTTAAATCGTTGCTAGCCTCTGCTGGAGCTTAATTTGTGGTCTCTGAGTCTATAAAAAATTTAAAATTATGCTTTCATTGGTAATGATCTCCACATTCTAATATTTTCTTTCTTGCACTATTTAAAGAATCAGACACTCAAAGGTGACTTGTTAGCTTGCATTACTGCTTGCATCTCCTGTTTTGTACAACGTGGCACCAAAGAGCTAAAACCAACCATCTTCTTTTTTAATGATATTTTACTGTATTGAAATTAAACACACATTTTCAAAAGGTAGGATCCTGCTGTGCACATAAATCAGTTTCTTGCACATGCATTAGGCTATGTATATACCTACCTAGCAATTTACATACATTATTACCTGAACTGCATGCACTGTCATGCTAGAGTTGTTACTGAGATGTTTATTGTTTGCTAAATTTTGTCACACAGTGATTTTGAAATACGAAATTAAATATAAGGGAAACTAAGTTCTTGGTCTTTGTAGTAATTCTTGGCAAATTACTGAGGTTTTTTTCATGGTAGTGACTACCCTGTGTAATTATCTAGGAACTTACCTTCAATGAAATGTACGTGACTCTGCTTAACAATGTTATAGTCTTTTATTTATTTATCCAGACAGCACAGTCAGTAATAACATAGACTTGCAGAATCTGTTCTACTAATAGCCCTAAGTTTGACACAGAAAGGTTTTTCCAGATTATAAACCATTTCTGCATTTTCCTCTAACAAATTCTTGGCCATTTGGTGTTGTAGCATTTTGACATGAAATGTGTGAAAGATATGACCAGTATGGGTCAAAGTTGATGAGAGATTATATTTTAGACTCAGCGGATCCAAGGAAGACTCAGTCAGTAGTATATACCTTTCCTTTCCAACTCTCTTGAAATATCCAATCCCTTTAATGAAGGCATCTCCATGGAAGTTTCAGGCTTGAGGAAATATTAAATTAGTGTGTTTTTAACTTCACTGTGAAGCTTTCCTTTTTGCAAATTTGCCACATCTCCCTCTTATCTTACAAATCTCAGAAATTCATTAATGTTGACTTCTGAACATTATATTGACTTTCAATTTCATGAATTTATGTCTAAATTAAAAAGTCATATTAGAAGAATTAGTGTAACTATAGCTTTTGATTTTAATTTTATATTAATGCTTAATCTTAGAATCTTTCAGAAATCAGGGGAGTTCTGATACAAGCAGAAGCCAGGACATGGTTTCAGAAATGTTAGGTCTTTGAAATGAACGCATTCCTTGGTCATGTGCAACATTCCTTAGCCGTTCTGTTATGCTTCACCTACTGATGCTTTCTGGTTGTTTGGGTGGGGCGGATTTTTTGTTTTGTTGGTTGTTTTGTTGGTTTTTCCTAGTAAGCCTCAATGATGAGTATTAACAAACTCAGACTGAATTTTTAAAAAACAAAAGAAATGGAAAAAACAGAGAACAGTGATTGAAATCATTAACAAGGCAAAGAGCAGAACTGGAGTACTCATACCTGCAGCTAAATATCCAATGTAAGTTGAAGTTTCATGTATATCCTCTATACCTGCTATGTATATACTGAGAAACAGAAGATACTGTTATTCTTGCTATTTCTTCCCATACTGATGCAGACTGTTAGATAGTCCTTATATTTGATGTATTCACTATATATTCATCAGTCTGTGCTTTTCATATTAAAGAAAGGAAATCTGGCAACCCTCCTCTTATTTAGCAGGAGTGAAACAGCTGTATTTTTTCATTTAAATTTTGTCACTACCAAGTTTAACGAAATTATACTACCATCCCATTGGTTTTAGGCTTGCTGAATAACTGACCTAAGAAACTGGAGTCTGCTCAGGGTCTACAGATAGGCTTGAAATAAGTGGAAGACATAGAAGATATGCAATGCAAAAGTATCTTTAATTAATGGATGTCTGTCAGTCTTCATGATCTTGATTGCTCAAATTAAAATTTCATTCTTGCATCAGGTTGCTTCCTGTACATACTGAGGTTGAATGCTTTCAGGGAAGTGGTCCTTTAAGATCAAACAAGTTTGCTTAGGAAAGCCTGGGCCTTGCTTCTGTGCATTGTTGGAGAAACATTAGTCTGAGTTCCAAGTATTCACCTACATAGCTAACTAAACCACTCTGTGTATCCTGAGCATTGTGTGGCACTTGCACTTGACCCAAGATACAGTAGGGAGTACATGGTATATACATATACTGAAACTTGAGCAAAGACAAATCTCAAAGTTATGGTATGAAACAAAGAAAACTGTTTACTTATAAGTAGTCTACAACTACAGCTTCAGATGCTGAGGGAAGGGAAGAAAACTCACTTTTTGTTAAATTTATTAGTTGCTTATAAAACAGTAAGGAAGAATAACAGCTTATAGATTTTTTTATCTGTATGTCTTTAATTGGGGAGGTGGAAACACAATCCCTAATCACTGGCCCAGCATTAGTGCCTTGCCTCTGAAAGTAATTGCTAGTAAGGTAAAAAGTTTTGTCTTCCTGTCTTCTAGCTATCTTTTTTAGCAGCGGGCAAATAACGTGAGTTCTTGTCTAACCCTTGCCTATTTTTACTGCTTTTGGTTTCATTTTCAGTAGTGGTTTTGTTTTATTGTTTTTTGCTTCTTGAACAGACATATCCTCTAAATAACCAAAATATTAACACTTCCTATTTTAGCGTGTATTTTCTTAAGGTACAGATAAAGATTATCTTCTCCTTCCTAGATTTAAAACAACAACAACAAGAAAAGGTTAAGTGCTTTTTCTAGTTAACATTTCCAACATGAGTTACTAAGATATTTGCATAAAAGGGACAGAAATATTTGGAACAAATTTTATGAACTGACAGCCCTATATAATATAATTATTAAGGAGTTTGTAGAGCTTGAATACATACATGTTCTTGGCATTTGGGTACATAATAATTTTTAATCATTAAAACTGTTGACATTTAAGAAAATAAACAAGCAAAATTTTGTCCGCCATGATTGGTAAATTTTCCAATAAATCACTTTTAAATCAAATTTTCAGCATATGTTGAGCTTAACAGGTTGGCAACTGCTCAGAACAAAACTATGCCAAGTTTTTTATTTTATTTTCTTTAATTAAGAAAGCAATTCAGATTCAATATTTGCAAACTGACACAAACCTACAAAAACAACTGTGAAATTGTTGTATTGGACAGTCAATTTTCTGTTATCTCTGTGGGGTTCTTGAAATTTAATTTCAAGGTGGAGAGGTCAAATAGCACCATTTCAATATCATTATTACCAGTTGGAGGGCTTAAATATGTCTTATATGTACTGATAAAACAGATTAATCAATAGAAAGTTACTGTTTTGCTCTCAAGCAAGAAACAATAAATTAATTTTGCCTTTGAATTATATGCAACTGTATTATACAAGTTAATTGTAGCAATGTTCTTTTTTTTCTTAATTACTGTTTTGTCAGATCATCGATCTTACTTTCTTCCCATGTACTAATACACTGGTTTGTATTTGCTTAAACCCACCTTTTCCCCTTTTAAAAGACTTCTTATTGAATTCATTAAGATAAGCACAAATAATGAAATAATTTTCAGACTTTTTTCCACACAATTTAAAAATCGGGAAACAGAAAACAGTACAATAGGACAAAGTACTGCAGGGTGCTGATATCATTTAACTAGTACTGCAGATGGTAGTGCAGTCATAAAGGATTGTGCAGGTGATGCTGTACGAATAACATGCTTAGTTTGATAAAACATTTAGATGGTAGATATCTACTCTGTGAAGCCTATTCTTCCATTAAAAGTGTATAGAAGCAGATGATTATCTCAACCGTATTGCTTGACTTTATCAGCAAACTGGATAAATAATATTTTTACTCTCTGGACACGTCTTGACCATCACAGCGATTTTATTTTAACATTGCTGTGCTTCTTAGAAGACTGTTATATCATGGCTGAGTGACCACAAGGATCTTCTGATATAAAATTGAACTTCCAACTCAGGAGGTTAGGCAGACCAGAACTAAACTAAATCAAGTCCATACAACATTGATAGGAAAGGCAGAAAATAACATAGACACTGCAAACCTGTCACATAGCAAATTGTCTTAAAGCCTCTTAGCGTATGGTATAAACATATACTACCATATCTACCACAGAAAGCAATTGCATATAAGTATTTGCTACTGAATCTTTAGAATTCTATTTTCAGTGATAGAGCTAATAGGATTTTCTCTAAATTTTGAACTGCAGGAATGGTTATGTAACTTTAATACGACACAAGAACTCCTACTTATTTAGATCCAAGCTACTCTGCACCAGATGACATCTGTTCTTTCCCTTCATACCAAGTGTTACAGTTCAATCCAAGTGCTCAAAAGGGTGAAGCTGAGCACGTGTGCAAGTGCTCACAAACTGAAACACAAATGAAGACAATGTATAATGTTACACTATTAAACGGAGACACTGTATACTTCTATTTTATTAGCCGTGCTAGTGCTTGAATAAACCAAGATGCTATTTTTTTGTAAACCAAACTATTTGTCATAAAGTCAAAGCTGAAAATTATGAAAGATGTGGAAACTTTATAGGGTTACGATTATAAATAAACCTCACACAAACAGCTGGCTACCTTTCACTGCAAGACTGCAGAAAATATTTTATTAAAACTGAATAAACATTATCTGGACTTAGAGGAAAGAGGCGTATTATTTCTTAAAATATTTTCATTAATGGAATACCCCATATCAGCATTCTGAGGTGAATTAATTTAGTTTAGTAGTGCAGCCTGGAGAATAATGTATCAAACATTAATTGCTCGAGATTTTCTTTCAAAGACTTCTAGCTAATAAGTCTCTGCTTTCTACTAAATTTCATGGTATAACTCAGTACAGTTATTTTTCTTACCTCTTTCTTCACTATATAGAGCTTTTCTAATGCAAAAGTCAAACTGTTAACAACTGGAATGATTAATTTAGGTTATGCCATAGTATGCAAATAATTTAAAATATATTATCACTCTATGGAATAAAACCAGGTAGATTTGTCTTTTTGCATCTGCTGTACTTTCAAAGTCAACAAAATCAAGCTGAAGAACAGAATACATGGAAGAACGTTTTCTCTATAATTGTGTATAGGGCAAAAATAATACCAAGAGAGAGACACAGAGGACCTAAAACTCTTTCAGGGGTACATCTATGTGCTCTAATAAGCATATGCTTGTATCATAAGAGAATGTGGACCTAAAGAAATCTGGGACTTTTTGCCTGTTTCAGTAAAAGGGAACAAAATTATGGTAAAATTTCAAATTTCTACAACTTTCCTTTTTTTTCCTTTTCATCTGCAAAGTCCGTAAGAAATGTTTCTCAGATACTATCAAAGCAACCAATCATGCTGAGTATGGGTTGGCAGGAAGTTTTATTCTCCATTATGCAGTTTAAGTCTCAGTCAGATCATTCTGCAATCAATGAAACAACTCCCATTTTTCTTTTTTTTTTCTTTTTTTTTTTTAATTTTGAGCATGAAGATCATTCTTCTCTTACCTAGCTATGCAATAGAAAATCAACTTTGGATGCTGCAATATCCATTTTTCTGTTCCTTAAAATTCCTGCTGAGAGTCACACTTCAGGTTGCACTGATCTTGAACCAAAAGGGACCCATTGCTAGAGGACATGTGAAAAATGTCAAGATTGCCATGCCTCTGTAATGAAGGTGAAGAATTTAAGCCTATAAGAACACCAAATGCATATTAATAGCATCTGTGTAAATGAAACACATGTGCAACAGTTCTTTGGAAGCCTAGTTTAAGACCCAAAATTATTATCTAGAGATCTACCTTATCCTCATATAAAGTGGTTGGAAAATGTTCTGGAAAAAAAAAAAGGATGTTGTGAAAACCAAAGTTCATCCTTAGTACTAGGAGGCAAGATTCAATACCGAGTCTATTCCAAGAACATAAAATTAAACTGCCCGATTTTCAAAAGAACTAAAGACCGTACTGCTCATTAAGGTTGAATTAAAAATATTTTAAGGCATTGTTGACATGGAAAAAAAAGATTCTTTGTTACACAGAGAATCTATTCTCCCTAAGTACCATTCAGTTATTCGGTGGTGGGGAATGAGATCCTTTGTTTGAAGAGAAGATTTAATGTGATAAAGTTCTAAACAGTTTATAATCAAGGGACTAATTTTTCAATTAATATTAGAGTTACTTTAATTAAAATAAGTCACTATAACTTATTTTATAGATTCTCAGATTAACCCGAAAGTAGATTCATAGATTTAAAATTTCTTTTTTCAAATCTATTTACCATTTGAATTTTACTTTAAATATTTTTACCTCATTTGAATTTTATTTGTTTCTGAAAGCACAGAAGAAAACATTGAAGACATTGTACTTGTTAAAAGAAACTTAATTTTCCCTCCATTTTATTTCATTTTACACATGAAAGCTCTTAAAATCTTAATGTTGGTCAACTATAACAAATGTGTTTAGTACTACAGTGTCCAACATTACACATTATGTTCTTATGACTGGTTGTATTTCTGTTTTAAGTAATGGTTAGAAACTAGCCATATCTGAGATATCTATGGTATGACACTCAACTGTAATTAGGTAGGATTAGGCAAGGACTAAGACAAAAACCTTTTTCTGTTTGATTCTGGAAAAAATGATCCACCCTTCTTCCAGTGTCTGAAGATGAGGTGGAAATCCTCAGCTATTTAAATTATTCTCAGCTCAGAACAGCTTAATAAACTACTTTAAAAATCCCCTGATGTCTCTTGTTCACCATGAACATTGTTCTGTCTTCTGTAATAATTTTTTTGCAATCCAACCATTTTAATTTGTGAATCCTGTAGAAGTGTTTCAGGATAGGATTTTAGGAGTTGCCTCTGTTCTTGCACCATTACAGAATGTACCACCATCATAGCTGTTCTGAGCATGGGGGATCACGTTGCAATCCAAGTTTTGTTCTGTCACTGACACATGAATGATAACTGCAAACTGTTATGGCTGAATATTTCTAAATTATGCAACTGAAATGGAAACATTATCTTAGAAGATTTGAATACTCAGCTGGAAAAACAAACAAAACAAAAGCACAGTAAGTAAAATGAAAGAAGTAATAATCTGAAAGAAAAGGAAGACTCCATGTGAGTGCTTCAATGGTTTGTTCTTTAAGAATCTTCCATGAAGGCCAAGAAGATAACTGGGGTCACTTTTTCCCAGAATAAAACTGACACCAGTTTGGGTCCCCAGAAAGCAAGACTTCCTGTAAAAAATATGCATTGGTCTGCCTTTCTCCTAAATGTCAGGTGACAATTCCACAAGACAGTGTGAGCCAGCTGGTCATTTCATTATTGGAAAAAAAGACTGGACTGCTGTCAGGGAAAGGCAGCCCCATGATATGATTCTTTGCAACAGGGGAGAAAAGCAAAGGAAAAGAAGAATGGATCTTCCCTATCTTCTTGTGATGTGCTTTTATATATCTAACTCTGCCTTATGAAATCCTAAACCATTAAAAGTGTTGGTGCCCAATGCCTAGTAGTGATCTGATTCAAGTCCCTGAGCCAAAAAAATCTCCAAACTGCCCCCAGCCTCCTTTAGTGCTCAGCTTGCTATAGGGCCAAACAAGTCTCAGCACCAGCTAAGAAAAAGGAGGAAAGAAAAATAGGACTGTTGCCTTTGGTGGCAGTCAGCTGCTGGATCACCCTACATAAGAAGAAAATCCTTTCCTCTTAAATAAGGTAAATTCAATATTCAAATACTGTGCATATTACTTTGACTTTTTTTTTTTCATTTACCAACAAAACAAAATGTAAAAATTGATCAATATCATGGTTTGCTAAAAAGGAACATGCCAAAAGGATATTACATCGCATAGTAGATATGGTTGACATAGGCTGTTATTTCTTGTTCCACAAAAAAAAAAATAATTGTGAAATTGCATGCCCAAAATGGCTTATTGGTCATATATGATGCCAGTACATGTGGACAAGAGCTGGTACAGAATTATGTTCACATCCATGACACTAGCAAAAATAATTAACTTATTAGATCAGGAATTTCATTCATATATAGGGACTGCTGCTAAACAGCATAATGAGTAGATTATGGTATGAAAGTAGACATAGAACTAGAATTAATGTATATGTAACTTACAAAAGCTAATTAGAGTATTCTTACATGCTGTAAGCATGTGGCAGATTTTTACTGTTATGAAGATACATTAATGAATAAAAAGTATCACATGTGTATGTGATAATACACAAGACAACTTGCAAAGGATTTGTTGACACATGAGACTCTAGAAAAATCAGGTCAGTTAAAAGTTAACAGAACAATTTCCATTTGGTTTGAGCCTCCATAGTTTTTTATTCTGTCCTACCCTTGCCTTCACTTCCCGGAGACCTCCTTAATCTTTGACTATCCATGTAAGAACTATTCAAGCAAGTATGAGTAACCTTCATACAACATACTTTGAGAATGGACAATAGCAGAAAGCAACAAGGCTCCTTCAGACTTGTTCCTTTCTCATCCAATGTCTGCTTCCTTAGTATTGTACACCCTGAATTTTTAAAATGCAAGCACATCCACAGGAAATGCTTAGGGCACCCTTTTGCAAGCCATTCAAACTACTGTCATCTTAAAAAAGTTATTGAAACATAAAGCTATTCAAGATAGACCAGCAAATGTGACCCAGTCTACACTATGATGAAGAATAATGGATATCAATTTTCTGATGTCTCCTTCCACTCCTAAGTTGTAACTAAAATGGCACTTAGAGCCAAAGATTATTTTTTTAAAAAGACTCAGTAATATGACACACTGTTTCTCCAGTTACTGCACTGTACTAGCAAATACATTATGCACAATAAGAGGCCTAAGACACTATCAGTTATTCCTTTCACAATAGATCTGCACTGGTTAGTCACCATGACTTGTTTTGTATAAAAGCTTCACATGAAAGTATCAATTTTCATATGCTTCTATTTCAACAACCAGAAGAGTCACTCACCTTATGAATCAGTATTCAAGTACAGAGCATCAATCCCTGCAATGTACAATTTCCATTTCTTGAGGGGTGGTAGAAGTCACCTCATGTTTGTGGAATTAACTGTGTAATACAGAAGAAAATTATTTTTAATTTCCATTTTTGCTCCACATAAAGGCTTCATGTTCATATAATTTTGCATGCAGGTTAGTGATTGACCTGGTTCTTAAATAAAATAAAAAAAAGAGGAAATGATAGGTTGATAACAGAACATCCGTCGAATTTTTCACTTATATTTTAAATGTTAAAATAGATAATATCTCTCACTTTACAAAACAGGGGTAGTGTTATTTTGGAGAGGTTACCTTAACAATACAATATTCCAAGTAAGAAACAAAACTAGTTATCTTCCATAGGTGGCTCAGTTATTTTAATGTCAAAACTACCAGATGTTGGATCACTTTTATGATCCCTTTCTCAAAGTTGTGAAAATAAAAAGTATGGCAGTCTATTTTCCAAAAAGAAATAATAAAAAATAAATACAAATCTAATTTTTTATGAACAGAAAAGCTATTTTTTAAAAAGACGTAACATTCTAGTATGTAGGCTGACATAGAATTCATTTTCAAGAAGGTGTATATGTGTATACGTGAAGCAGTTGTATAAGTGAAAAATTCAGAAATTAAGAACATTATCAGAAAATTAACCCCAGATAGCTCATAATTTTTTTTAGTATGAAAAAATATCTGCAGGTGCCTTCTATATATATGTACCTTATATGGACTTCACTTTAAAGTTAGCAGCTGAAATTCACACACAGAATATCTTCCAATCAGTAAAATACTTCTAAATTAAAAACGCATTTGAAGTGATAGAGTATTTCTAAAAGCCACATTACAAACAAGTGTTCCTTGTATGGATTATATGTTTCTTCACTTTCCCAGAATCTTCTGAAAATTGTAATTGCACATATCTGTTTCCCAGAAGGTCTGAGGAATAGTAGGTTGTTGCTAGTACTGAAAATGAGACTATTTGAAACAGACACACATTCAAACCAACAGTAAATTCGTATTCTATCAAATCTGTGCTTATCAAGCTCTTCTGATCATACCGTAGCAAGGATCACCAACACTAGCCATCTTCCAGTTCTCCATACTCATTATCTGAGGGTGTCACAGAGGCAATATGCTCTCATCTCGCACTTGCCAAGGACAGAAGTTCAGCGCATTGAAATATACCCCGCACCTAAGGAAGCTACGGAGTTCTTGAGTCATCAAAACTGCAAGACAGCCAAAAAGAGAGAAGAAAATCTGCACAAGCTGCTGTGAGTCTTTTACAGTAGAACTGCAATGAGTCTATCAGAGTATGTACCTAGGTCTGCTGGCACCAAGTTTTCGCATTTTTTACACAGGTAAGGCACTGAATTGTGAATGAGAAATGGACCGGAACAACTTTCTACTGAAGGCCTGAAATGTACCATACAAGAGAGAAAAGGTGTAAATTGATTTTTAAACTTGTGCATATAAACTTTCACAAATACATTTATCCAAACCAAGAAACTCAACCTCAAGTTATTCTCTTATTTGATTACCTTAGGTAATTCAAAATTATTTTCATATTTCTTTTCTTGATGAGAGAGAGCTGTGTCAGATGTAGTGTGCTGGTCATCATACTCTGCATTAGAAAGAAGGACTAACTAGAGTAATACAGTCTTATTTTCACTCAGGCAATCTACACTGGTTCATACACCACCAGTAAGCCACAATCCTCTTCACCAGAAATTAATGCCATAAGAAGTCCTAAAGCTGCAGTAAGAGATACTTATCAAAGTCTAATGCAGTTTCTGTGAAGCAATATCACAAAATTAGGACTTTTTTTCAGATGATCTTGTGCGCTTATCCCTGGAATCAAGATTTTGTAGCCTCAGGTTTTCCTTTTCCCTGCATTGTAAATTCCATTCTGAAAAAAATACAAAACAACTTTTCTTCTGATACTTTGTCCATTTCTCAGATATGTCAGAAAAGTGTACAGAAAAGACATGAATAAAAATATGGAAAATTAGAAGAATTATAGCATTTTAGTTTAGGTTCTTTTTAAATTTAGGGACAGGTATTTGTAGACCCCTGTTCAACAGCAACAAAAATCATGTCCCAAAAACTGAGGTTAAGAAATGCAAATCCATGGTACTTCATAGCACAATTCTGAGGAAAATGTAAGGACATTAGAGTGAAATCCATTAAACCAGGTGCGCACACACACACACACACAAAAGAGGAAAAAGCCACTGATGTTATCATCTGAGAGAGCAGTTCTATAAAAAATGAAGTTTCCTAAACAAGCCTGCAGATGAAACATTTTATGTCAGAAGCCATTCCTTTTTGTAGAGATCTCTATTGCTGTATTGATTTAGGTAAAAAACAAATCTTAGTCATGGGGTTTAGCAGTTCTACTGATATTTCAGCAGGCTGAGGAAATTATGCAAATCTTGTAGTTACAGCAAACAAAGCAATTAGCTCTGCAAATGCAGCAGAGTCTAATAAGAATCATTATGGACATGATCTTAAAGGAATATTGTGAGAATTAAATTTTTCCAAACTATACTATATAATTTATTTTTATTACTGTATATATTTAATGTATTTTTGTGGATGAGTTTATTTAAGCTGTTTTAACTGCATTCCAACTGAATTTTCTTGTAGGGATTACAATAAGAAAAATGGGTTCTAAACTAACAATGGCTGTTTGTTTACTACAAATTGTCGCATTTGTCTGAAAAGATTACTCATGAAGTGCAGAGTAAGTACATATTTTAAAAGACAAATGGTTGGTTTGAGTTTTTTGAGGTTAGGGGCAACGGACATTGTTTATGGAGGAAAAACCTAGCCTGCCTTTAAAATATTGACAGCAGCAACAAGGGAAGGGAGAGAAAGAGCTAAACATACCATCACAAAAAGAATGTGAAACAATGAATGTACAACCTGTCAGCTCAGGTATAGCCTATATAGAGCAGCATACCTCTAGTAACACAGATTTTCTCTTAGAATTAGTCATTCTAGCACTGACCAGCCTGTCAAGCAGCCTTGCTCAAGACCAAGCCGCTTCACTTTTAATATTATTGACAGTCAGTAAACTAAACCCAGCACAGGCAATTTAAGCAAAGTGTTCCACAGCTGTAGTATAGGTGTTGTAGAACAGTGGCAGCCTTACTAAAAGAGTTTGAAAGTTGGTTGTAATTAAGATGATGATAATATTACAATAGCCACCCTTTGCAGAAAAGAAATTCAACAAATATTTTTTTTCTGAAAAGTTAATAAAAAAGAAATGAAATAGAATATTATATATACCTAGACACATATATAAAATGCCATCTTTTCCTGATGAAATCTGTGAATTTGATATTGCCATTTTAATATGCCATTTTTAACATTACATTGATTTTAATAAATTAACTATACAGAAATTTAAGCAAAAAATTATTGAATGAGTTGACTTGAGATAACTCATAAAAAACAGGAAAAGTTAGTCTCTGTATTAACAAAGACTAATCATAGATTCATCAAGTCATTCATGTCAGACCATGTACATGTTTTCACTGTCATTTCAAATGATGTGGACTGCTAATTTGATCATATTACTTTTAAGTCAAGCATATTGCCTGCAATGAAGTATCACGTATGCTAAGTTGCATTCACAGTTGGCACTACAGAAAAACAAGTGTTAAAAACAGGAAAAAAAAATCATTACCGAAAGGTAGGAAGGAAAAAAAAAGAAAACTAACAACTCCAGTACAGAAACTGAAGGGCTAAAAACAATGTGTTGGCAAAAAAGAAATAATCTGATACAAGCCAACATATGGCAGAAATCAGCAAAACCTCTGCCAGATAGGAAAACATGTTTAAGCCACAGGTTATCAAATAAATGCAGATACAGCAAAATCAAACACCAGAGGAAAAAAAAGTATGACTGAGGCAAAGGAGGTTTCACCTGTATACACAGAAAGATAAAAGCCATGGAACAAAATAAAATGAAATTAAATTCTCCTCCTCTCCCTCAGACTTACATGTTCTGTGCCTTGAAGGTATATATCAAAAACCCATAGAGACAAGAATGGAGCCACATGTAACCACACAGAGATTAATTTTATTTATTTATTTTTATTTTACATACTAAAAAAGAGAGTGGGGGAAGGAAAAACTCTGGTCCCAGATTGTAAATTGTCTCAGGTAATTTTTGAATATGGTATATGTTACACTAAGGAAAATGATAAATTTTAAGCAAACTTGACAAAACTTAGACCTTTGGCAAAATTCTATGAACAATTAATTTCCCGTCCCCTGTCTCAGCTTCACATCCCCACCCATCTCTGTACCAAAAGTAAACAAATTCATGTTGTTTTGCTACCATGAAAAGATTATTGAGTCCTGCTTCCTGGCGAACAGAGTCAACAAATTCTCTCCAATCCTTTAAATATGAATTCACTAAATATCTTTGTAGGAAAGAATAGTACTTATTTAAATAGGCACCTCAGGCTATTTAGTTTTTCTTTCTTCTAAACAACGCCTTATGTTCTAGCTGGAAGCCAACAGACGGCAGTGAAGATCATAAAGAATTAGCATCATGTACTCATGGCGAGAAACTGCACTTAGCAGGTTGGCTGTTAAATTTTGTTTAGCCTTAGCTTTCAGATGGGCCTGAGACAACATGCCACATACAGAACAGTACAGAAGTTCCCTGAAAAAGACCGACACGATGACCATTTTATGAGATTTTTAGGAGACGATTCAATAGCAAAGAACTTGCCTTTCAACAAACTAGAGTGTGCACCTAGAAAACTGCAATATTCCTAATGTCTAAGGACCAGATATAATTTAAACAACCTTTGAGCTTTCCAGTTTTGAAAGGGTGCCACAACCTCTGTACAGGGGGCATAACAGGGTTATTTCAGCTATAGAATAACCAGACTGTATCTTCTCCATAGCTTCTGCTGATAAAGCAGATAATGCTCAATGCACTCCCAATGTTATTCTCCACAGAGATTTGCCTTATGCAGTCAGTAGTCTTCAGTTCTTGGACCAAATGATTGTGTAGGACAGAGCCTTCCTTACACATCTCCTCATATTGTGTCTTAAAAGACAAAGAAGTGAAATTCCAAACACAAATATGGAAAGACATGACTGTATTTGATACACAGTTGTATTCAAGACTCTCCTTGAATCCTCCTGGAATTGTTATACTCTATAAAAGCTGAGAGTTTTTTTTCTAAAAATTATGAGATAGATGCAGTTAAAATGTAAATAGTCTCAGTCCGTACTACATTATACAAGATAATGGTTATCCACATCTAAAAGTGATGCCACATCTTTGTCTCTATGGCCCATTTTTCATTCTGCATTCAAACTGAACAAATATAAAAGACTGTACATAATGCAAAAGTTTCTAAACATGAAAAGGTTTGTATTTCTTCTTGTGAAACTCAAAATACTTCTGTTCTCAAAATAACAAGGAAATAAAGTAAAGAATGTAAACCTGACAGAAACATGTCTGAAGAAATGCTAAACTATACATCTCTTTTCCAGATTTCATTGGGCAGCAATTTTTCTCAGGAATGAGTTGTAAAATGTAGGTTATTCCTACAGCTTTGGGGAAATATTTGATGGATAATCAAACTCTAGCAAACACACCTTCTTCAAGCTCATGAGAAAACTTGTGTTTGCCTGTTGGGGATATTTGATAAAGTGTAAGTGAAAATTGCTGCACTGAGCCACCAGCCCCCCCAGAGGAAATGAGGTTTGAGCATCAGAGAAATGGAAAAGATGTTAAGAGTGATGGAGAATCGGCTTAGTCCGAAAGGATAACTGCGATTTTAAAGGTGTATGATTGTGAAAGTCACTATTGCCTTTAATTACTTAATTAATTAAACACACAATCAGAAGTTATAAAGTGGTTGATCTCTTTCTAAAAGGAATTTGTTCAACAGGTAATTCCCCAATGTGCTCACAACCTAAGTGTACTTACTCTTATTGCAAATACAGTCAATCAATTGTGAAATCTACACTTCCACAAACTATTACAGTATTATTTTTAAACAGTTTTCTGCTTAGGGATTTTGTGTATATGTGTGTGAACATAGGTATCTACCCATATCAATAGGAATTTCTAAATCAAAATGTATATATTTTATATGGATTAATATTGCCACATGTAGAACTAAATGTATGAAGGTTAACACTTTGTTAAAATATTCTGGACCTATGTCTAAAATACTTAAAAAAAATAGCTGACTGCTACAAACTCTGTATTTTCCAAGGGATCTGCAGCGCACACAGATCATCCTTCCCAGTTAAAAAAAAGGAAATAATCAATGCATTCTGAGCTGATTCTTTGTATTTTGAAGAAAGGTTTGTGAGAAATAAATACTCGAAATTCTGAAATAAAAAGATTAAACTATATTATTCAAACCTATGCTTGAAAGATTTTGAGTGTGTTAAACAATATTAGTGGCAATATGGACTTCAGTGCTTGAGGATATGTTGTGACTATTTATGTTTAGCTTTTGTGTATGATACATTACAACATTGTTGTATCTATCAAAAAAATATTATTTGCCTTTAGAATTAACTTAATCACTGTGGAACCTTTAGTTCCAGAATTCAATATTCAGCAAGCATACTTATAGGTGTTTCAGAAAAAGGAATTATTTTGCTATCAAGCTGTATAATGTTCCTTGTCCTATATAGGATTCTAATAAAATGGAAGATGTTCTTGATATACCACTGTTGTGCAAATGATGGCATTATCATAACCATTGCATTTTCAAGCAAGCTGTGCATACATCATTAGGTAGGATGAGATTTAGAACAAGATTTGTATGTAACTTGTAGACTTCTGAAGAACATTCTAACACCAAATTTTATGGTGGAACCTACATTCTCTTGTTCTTGGAATGTTACTTGTGTATATAGGAGACACTTTTTGATAAATGATTTCCAGTGATGGCCTACTGTTTGTGTATTTTCCAAATTATTAATAAACATTATTCATTACACCTTTTTTTTAAAAAAAGTATATGTTACTCCAATTTTCCTCAAAACTATGGCTATAACTACAATTACAGAATTGCATCTACACCTATAACAACAGGAGAAAAAGTAGTCTCAAACTTTTCCAGGCCCTTTAAAGCAACTTTTGTTGTTTTTTTGGTTTTGTTTTTGTTTTTTTCTTGGTCTCTTTTGACTAGCGTGTACCTATTTAATTCCTTCTCAAGTCCAGAACTCCTTCTATTCCTCTACCTATAAGTTCTAAGCAGAGTAAAGCATCGTCCCCTCTTTCTGAACTAGGATTCTTGCCTATCTTTTCAGCTTGAAAAGATTTGTAGAAGCTGTATGTTTACAAGCTATTGACTCCAGCTAAAACATACAAACATGACCCAGTAAATACAGTGGAAAATTATATCACTTAATATGGAGACAGAGAAGGGCCATACTTATTTTTATAAGGCAGTCCTATTCAGCTGTAACTGCTTTTGAAATGGAATGCACAACTTCTTCATTCACCCTTCTCATATTTGAAACAATATTTCACAATAAGAGATAAATTAAAGAAGATAGTAATGCTATTTGAGGTTATAATCTGTAAATTATACTTAAGTGAAAAGCTTTCTTAAATTTGGATCAAATTTTATTCTCAAAAATAAAAATCGTAGATATCCAGAAAGTGTTACATGAGACATTTCAGTTGGTTTTCAGTCAGATTATCCTATTCTTAATTGAGAAGATCATATAAATATTTAATATTATATGAACATGTAAAAATTATTAAATACTTGCAGATTCCATGCTGTTTCTTAAGAGGAGAGAAACATCTTCTTACACAATGCATGTTATATGAAACACAGCCTTTCAAAGTGGATTTTTTTTTAATTTTGAAAAAGTCAGATCCTGCAAATATGCTAATTCTTATAGCATCTTTGTGTTTAATTGCCATGAAGGATTTTCTTTCATTGATTTGTCTAACTAGTTTCTGAACCAATGTAAGTTTTGACATCTACAGCTTTCAACCTGTGGTGACAAGCTCCACCAGTTCCTCTCCCCACATGAAAAAGTATTTCTTCTTGCTAATTTTGAAACTGATAATTTTGTGTGATGACTGCTTGTTCTTCTACAATGCAACCAAGTGGATAATAATTTATAAGTCACTTTCTTCACAATAGTTGTGATTTTATGTACTTCCTTCAGGAGTTATTTCTCATGACTCATTGGGAGAGATCATACAGCAATTGTGAAAAACTATACAAAGATTCATGGTGGTAAGAAGGCAGTGGAGAAAAAATATCAAGGTAAGAATAGAGAAATTATGTTTGCAATACCATAAAATGAGACAAGATAAGTATAACTATACTATTCTTACAGGTACAGAAGTTTGCTATCTGATCTCCCACAGTGGTGGCGCCTCTCACCTATTGATCTTCAGGTACTCATTCTGTCCTTCATTCTTCTCCTTTGCTCCTTACCCTTTTGTTTCTTCTCACAATAAAAGATATTTTATTCTTTTCCTTTTAAAAAATATTCATCCTTGGCCTTGTAAGTCCCTTCCACTTAAATTTAACCTCTTTCATGGAGCTTATCAATGATATCATTTTAGACTATCTCCAAACCAGCACTTTATTACCTATTTAGAACCACCTGTATTCAGTTTTCATTGAAGAAAAAAGGAAAAAAAGTCTTTCTTTGTCCCTTTTTATAGAAGGTAGAGCATTTAAGGGACAAGTTCCCAAGGGCTTTTTGGAAGTTCTACGTTTAGGAATACAGAATGAAATGTACACAAGAGCTGGACACAGCATCTTTGATCTAGCTATGCTCTGTGGCAGAGACCCTCACATATCTTAGGCCAGAAACACTCACAAATATGTTTCATGTATGGATCTTCAGACAAATTGTAGGATGACAGAAAAAGTAATAGGCTAAATGGTCATGAAATGCCCCATAAATTTCCAAGTAAAAATCAGCCACTAGAATGTGTTTGAAACACAGAGAAAGTGATGTAATACTCACTTTACTACAGTTTCTAAAATAAACTGAAATAAAAGGTCCAATAAATGAAACTTTATTTAAAGATAATTGATAGTCTAAAGAAACCTCCTTTTGAACCATATTTATCACAAAGTTGTTTGTTCACAGCTGGGAAATTCTATTGTCTTCTCATGTGTCTGTGTTCTCAGAGATGAAATAATTGATCTGACAGTTTGGTTGTTTTTAAGGTTTTGAGTTAGTAACTTGAAATATCTATGAAAAGGAGGAAAGGAGGGAAGGAGGGAAGGAGAGAAAGATCAGCTTTCCTTTATTGGCATTGCAGTCAATTGATTTTCTTAGAAAGTTCTCAGTAACTACATAATAGCCAGAGTCTGGGTCCTCTAGCTTAACCACCTTCCTCTGGAAAACTGAAACCAATTTTCTTTTCATTTGAAGATGGGTTTCACATTTTAGTGGGGGATGAATTTTTTATACTTACAGTACACATTTTGTCAAGTAAGTACTTCAAAGCTTCTTTAAACTGAATTGAATTACTTACATTAAAAGATATCTAAGAGAGTCTTAATGATTTCAACAAGTTTAAAAAACACATTGCTTTTAATGCTAGAAGCTGTTATAGACTTTTCTGGAAACTGAGGCACTTCAAAGTTTTAAAGCTCTTATCTGAAACTGTGTAATCCTAAAACCAAGATACCATAAATACGTATTATTCACAGGAAGGTATTACCAACCCTGACAGAAACCTTTCTTCTGAATGAACACAGAATAGAGAGCACCAGACACATTTCAGTGAATCAAAATGAGAGAAACACTTTCTTCATGAGCCAAGACCAGTTTTTTATCATTGTTTCTTGTGCTGGTGAGATCTCTGAAAAAAAGATACTCTTTCAGTGCTGTAGTTTGTTTTATTCTGCCTAGTTTTTCTTGTGAAAACTTAAACTGCTTTAGTGCTTCCTTACCAAGTGTAACTTCCCATTGATGCCCATCTTTTCTGATGTCAGGTTTAATAGCTTCATGTTGCAGTAGGCACAGCACCATGGTCCGCCAGGCGCTGATATCCCACACCGGTGCAGAGACCTTCTGCAGAATAGACTTCTGGAGCATTGCATTGGAGTCTGAAGAGACCATGAGTCAAGTTGTGAGGAAGAGCTGACTCCTTACAAGCCTTGGTATGCTTCCAGATTTGACAGTCAGGGAGGCACCAATGCTGTTCGCATTTCAACTTTTCCACATACCTGGCTGCAGGCGACCAGCTGCCCAGGGCCTTACTCAGATCATGTGAATCACTGCTAAAGGCTTTCTCGGCTGCCTCTGCTGAGAAACTTGAGCTCACAGCTGTATTTAGTCATGATGTATTTTGATCAGGATGCCCAGATAGATAGCTCTGACACACAGGAAAATTGTCCTGGACTGGATTTTGGTGGCCACTCCTGTTAATAGATTGGGTCAAGGAGATCCAGACTGAAACTCACAGAAGTATCATATAAATGGCAAAATGAAAAGAATAGTAGACAAAGGTAAATTACTGGATACTTAATAAATCTGAATCCTAGAATTCATCATATTTAAAAGCAGAAAGAGAAATCAAGGAAAAGGAGAGGGCATGTGAGGTATATAAATCAAGAAGATTGCTGCTACTAAAGCCAGTTAGCTGAACCTCAAGTTTCAAATGACTGAAAAATTGTTAAGTATTTTGAAACTGAAAGGAAGATTGTGCAAGACAAAAGGGATGTAATGAAGGATTTTACAGGCTCATCAGAAATATAAATTGGAAAGACTGTAAGCCCATTAAGGAAGGAAAAGAGCTTTCTAACAAAGAATGTGTGCACTCCTTAAAAATAACGGTTTATTTGTTTCAGTTTGAGCCGAAGAGACAGTAAAGGCTAGCAAATTATAAAGTCAAAAGTTTCATCCCTTGTAGCATGAAAGACAGCAAGGAAAGGCAACACAGTTCTTAATTTATTACTTTTAATATTATAATTATTATTAATTAGGAAAGATCTTTCAGTCTGTGGTGTGTCTACAGTAATTTTCTGTTAGAACTACAATGAAAATAAAAGTGTTCTGCATTGTGTCTGGTTCTGTTCATCCTAAACACCTTGCTGGAGGAATAGCTGAAGGAAAGATTTCCAAAGACATCTATAGTACCGCAGCAGCTGCGTAATCTGGGCTCTGTCTTATATACTTACTTTGGATCCAACAGCAGGAAAGCTGCAGTGACTGTAGATAAACATCTAGTAGTTTAAATCATGCTGCTATAAGTATACTTCTTTTAGAGCTTCAGGTGGTTATGCTAAAAATTCATTAATATATGCTGCATCACACTTTCTTTGGCATTATAGTGCTACCTATGGAAAACAATCCATGATACCAGTGTAGTAATTTTGACTTTGGCAGATTTAAGGTCAGGTTCCAAAGAACTTTTGAATTTTATGGAACGGATCTTGTACACACCTTACCTTATAAATTGGAAAGATACATTTGAAGTAAAATGATTTTCTGAGTGTCCTTGGTTATAGTCAGCATTGATCTATAGTCTACATGAATGGCTAGCCTGAGTAGTTTACATTCATTTATATGATTTCATAAATTTCATAAACTTATCATCCTTATAGTTGTGATAATAAGGCCAGTTTGTCAGTTACTACTGAATTTCAGAAAGGGTGCAGTAGTAGCTCACAATTCATCCTATTTGGGATTCAGACTGGAGTAGAAGTCAGTGAATATCTGAAATGAAACAAAAAGATTGTCCCAGTATAAAGGAAAACATCTTTTTAAAACATACATTGTGGCAATAAGAACTTGCTTTAAAATTAAGGTTTTGGCTAAAGCAAAAAGTACTACTACAGACATACTACCTCCAGCTGAAGTAAACATTGGCATGAGAGAAAAAGTTCTAAGAAAATTGCACAAGAAGGATTAAAATCTAAAGATTAGATTGGAGTCAGATGACAGGCTGAATTCAGTGGGCTTGATCATTTAAGGTGGACTTTTCTTTTTAATGGAATTTTTAAGAAGCCTTTTCTTCACTTTAAGAAAATTTAGTACTGTAAGTAGGCCACTGTGTTCTAGCTTAGCATCTAGCACACGAATGACAAAAGTAAACAGAGTTACAAAAAGTAGACAATTGCTTGAAGAGCTTGATTGAATCACAGTGGACAGAAGATGATACAAAAATCAACATGAAAAAAATCTGCTAATTTAGAGCCATTTTTTTTTTATATAATGTGTATCAAAAATAAGATATTGAGGTAGAATTAAAAAATCTCCAACCTGATGAATAGAGAATGACTGCCTGGCAGAGATGTCCTGATGCATTGTTTTAATTAGAGGCTGATTCCTGATCTATATGGTCAGAAGCCCAGAATGTAGGCTTAGTAAACCACTAAAACTTTATTTGACCATTGTGTCTTTTCATTACAAAAGAGTGTTGTATCAAAGAATGGTTAAAGTTTTGATAATTTAAGATGTATTCACAAGAGGAGCACTGTGTAATACATACCAATGTTGCTGTATAAGTGTCCTAGTTTCAGCGGTTAAACCACGACAATAAGGAAAGTGCTTTTAGCACAGATATTGCCTTAACTGAGCTGTATGATGTCCTTAAGTATGCAAATTAAAAATTAGTGTACTATGTTTCTATAATACAACAAGTATCAGAAAATGGGTGAACGAAAATTTGCATTTAACTTGAGATTCTGCCAGCATCATGAAACCCTCAAACTGCACTCTGTGGCTGATCATGACTCTATCAGAAGTTACAGAAATGCACTTTGTGTGCAGAGCCTTATAATTCACAACTGTTTTTTGTTTATGTTCCATTAAACACTCCGGGCTGTTGAATACACCTTACACAGAATAATAAATAAAATTGGAGATCTAAAGTAAGTAATGTCTCAACACTGTACCCATGAAATAATACAGTTGTTGCCAAGCTATATATGGTTTCTCTGTGTAGTTCACCTTGCAATTACTAACTAGACTGTAAAACAACCCCTTCATTAATGCTGGCCAGAAGACAGGCTTACCTCATTAGTTCAGATTTGTTAACCTATTTTTCATAACACTTCAACACTCAAACTGGACCCCAGCCATCATTCTGTTCCTCACACTCACATTCCCAAGGCACAGACATTCTGTATGTTTTCCTACTTCACACTGTTGGTATAGGAAAGCAGTGTCATCACTTTGGTATGTTACAATCTGTTGTGGAACACAATGTGATAATGAGGAACAGTGAATAAGAAAATTATTAACTCCTTGTTAATCATTTTAGAGAGTGAGGTTGACCCAGTTTATGATTTCTCTCCAGAGACAGTGAGATTTCATAAATATACACAGCCAATCCTGTGCTGGGAATCTGAAACTAAAACAATAACAAGAAACCTCAACTTGAATTAACCCCAGACAAAAATGCATAATCTTGGTCAACAAGTCACCTGCCTTATTGTGTCTTTTTGATACCATGACTACATCTTTTAGAAGAAGAAGAAACTGTAGAGAAGCTCTGCATTTTAGGAGGGTGCTGTATTACTACTTAAAAACTGTCTGGTCATCACGTTTAGCAGACTATACAATCAGACTTATCCATGCTCTCCCTGTGCAGAACTGTCCTCCCATTTTTCACACAATAGGCAGCATTGTTCCTACCTTCTTCCAATACATTTTAGGATTTATTAATAGTTACATACTTACAAGTATATTAATAGCTCATGGTTCTCCTGTATCTTATTTATTAATTAGTTACAAACAAGGATAATTTCTGGGCAGCAATCACATCAGGATGGTGTTTTCTGAAATTACTTGTGTATCTTCTTCTTTTCCACTGCAAAACAGATTTCCCACAGTAGCAACCTGTGACACTTTTGTTAACAAAATGTCTTCAGGGTGAAGGTGATTGATCACACTGTGAAGTCTCAGACTATGCTGGCTTTAAAGAAATTAGCTGGAAAATTCCAATTTCCTGAGGTGAAGCTGTCTGCCTGAGGGTGATGCCAAGTGTTGTTTTGGAAGGGTTAAATTGCATCAGGTGAAACTGCACTCATCTGTAATGCTTTCTTCTCACCAAATTGGAGCTAACTTTGCAAGCACGTATTATTTACAGATTACCAGTTTCTGAATTATTACATATGTGATTATCTTAACCTTTTTTTACTAGCTGTAGGGGCTAAAGTAAGTATTATGGGGGCTCAATTACATAAATTGATAACCATGTGTAAAGAACAGCATTAATTGTGAGTCACATGCATAGTAAAGGATTACATAGCATTCTAAAATGTTGCAGCTGATTGCATGTGAGTCTGCATAGGTGTTTACTGTGTCATTGGGTGAGACAAGATTGCCCTGTGTTCTCTGGTAATGTGAGCTGAAAAAACTGGCTACAGCCTTTGAGGGATTTTATTTGTGCATCCACAAAATGGGACATTTCGGTATATACCTTCAGCTGGCCAAGAAACACAACTCAGTATTGTCTGAAGGTAACGTGCATCAGAAATCAAATGCTTCCTGTCATGTTTAGACATGTGGGTCAAACCAGTGAATGTGGTAGTAAGATGCATAACTGTGGAAGTAAGGTAAGTTAGTGAGAATTTTAGAGTCTGACTAGTATCTGAGATCCTCCACCAGCACTCATAAACACCAGATTAGGAATATTAGAGGGATATCCTGTGATTCTGAAAGGAGTAGAGATATCCTTGCCTAGACCTTTTATGGACCTGCTGTCCATGAATTTGTCTGATTTCTGAATCAGAAACCACCACTTTTGAACCTACCAATCTTGTATGCCTGCAGCAACAACTTCCAAAAGTTCATATAGGAATTTGTTAGTAGATTTTGCAAGTTCCCTAATTCTCCATCTTAACAGAGGAGTAGAATTTTTTTCTGCAGAAAACTTTCTACACTTTTCCCACCTACTCTGTGCCTAGCATAGGATTAAGACTGATAGACCACCTGACAGCTTTTCATACATGTTTTTCGCTGCTGATCTTCTGATGAAACTTCCACCTTCTTTTTTTTCCTCTTTTTCAGAAATCATCTGATTTAGCAAATGCTGTCTTTGTGCTACCATTTTGCAAATAAGAATAGTTCATTACCAGTCTGGATCACTTTTGAGTCACAATTTGGCATGGAGGAAAAGGGCATCTTCAGTTTATGTCATATCAGATTAACCTTGTAAAGCTCCTACATATTTGATAGTTTTATCCTTTTGATTTACATTGATGGACTTCCATTATATTTCTTGTTTTATGTCTGTTTTGTCTCAAGACAGTGCTATTCTCAGCATGAAAGTACACCCTTAAGTATACTTCCTTACGTAGATCATTCTAACTGCTATATAATTCTTGAGGTAGACTTGACACATTATCATTTACACTAAACGTATTCTGTGCTATGTGTAAAGGGTCCCTTCATACCTGCAGTATGTAGGTTGACATGGGCCAGATGAGGAGTAAAGTCAAGACTCTGAATTTTAGGAGAGTGAACTTTTAATAAGGAATTAGTGGATGAGACACCCTGGGAAAATGCCCTCAGGGATAAAGCAGGTAAACAGAGCTGGCAGCTCTTCAAGGACATTTTGCCTGGAGTACAAGTGCACAAGAGCTCTTGATTCACACATGTAAGAAATCTGGCAAGGAAGGCAGGAGACCAGCATGGCTGAAGGAACACCTCTTAAAGTGTAAGAAGGAAATGCACAGGCAGTGGAACCAGGGATGTGTATCCTGGGAAGAATATAGGGACACTACCCAAATATGTAGGGATGGGATCAGGCAAGCTAGAGGACAGCTGGAGCTGAGTTTGGCAAGGAATGTGAAGAATAATAGCTTCTACAGGTATGCTTGTCAGAAAATAAAGATTAAAGAAAATGTGCCCCCCAATAAATAAGCAAGGAGAACTAGTGAAAACCAGCATGGAAAAGTCTGAGGTACTCAACAATATTTTTTGCCTCAGTTTTCACTAGCAATCAATCTTCCCACATCTCTCAAGTTCCTGAACCTCAAAACAGGGACTGGGGGAACAAAGGCCCTCCCTTAGTAAGAGAAGATCAGCTTTGAGACCACCTGAGTCACCTGAACATCCACAAGTCCATGGGACCCCACAAAACACATCCCGGGGTCCTGAGAGAAGTAACCGGTGTAGTTGCCAAGCCACTCTCCATCATATTTGAAAAGTCATGGCAGTCAGGTGAAGTCCCCAGTGACTGGATAAAAAGGAATGTAATACCCATTTTTTGAAATGGTGGAAAGGAGGACCCTGGGAACTAGCAACCAGTCAGCATCTCCTCAGTGCCCAGTAAGATAAGGAAGAGATCCCCCTGGAAGTTAAGTTGAAGCATATGGAAGGCAGGGAGGTGATTAGAGACAGCCAACATGGCTTCACTGAGGGCAAATCATGCCTGACTAATCTAGTGTCCTTATACAATGGAGTGACTGCATCAGTGGACAAGGGAAGAGATTTCTGTAAGGTCTTTGACTCAGTTCCACGCAACGTCCTTGTTGCTAAACTGGAGAGACATGGCTTTGATAGATGGACTATTAGATGCATAAGGAATTGGCCGGATGGCCACATCCGAAGAGTTACAGTCAATGGATCATTGTCCAAATAGAAATCACTAACGAGCAGTGTCTCTCTAGGGTTCATATTGGGACCAATAGTATTTAATGTCTTCATTAATGACATAGATAGTAAGATTGAATATACCCTCAGCAAGTTTACAGATGACACCAAGCTGAGTGGTGCAGCTGACACACTTGTTGGAAGGGTTGCCATCCAGTGGGACCTTGACAGGCTTGAGGAATGGACCCATGCAAACCTCATGAAGTTCAGCAAGGCCAAGTGCAAGGTCCTACATCTGGGTTGGGGCAATCCCCAGTATCAATACAGACTGGGGATTAATGAATTGAAAGCAGCCCTGCGCAGAAGGACTTGGCAATACTGGTGGATGAAAAATTGGACATGAGCCAGCAATGTGCACTTGCAGTCCAGAAAGCCAATTGTATCCTGGGCTGCATAAAAAGAAGCATAGCCAACAGGGCAAGGGATGTGATTCTCCCCTTCTAATCCACTCTTGTGAGACTCAGCCTGGAGTACTGCATCCCATTCTGTGGTCTCTAGTACAAAAAAAACCCCACGAGTTAGAGCAAGTCCAGAGAAGGGCCATGAAAATGATCAGAGGGCTAGAATACCTCTTTCCTTTGGAGACAGGCTGAGAGAGTCAGGGTTGTTCAGCCTGGAAAAGAGAAGGCTCCAGGAAGAGCTGTTTTGTGGCCTTTCAAGATATGAAGGGGTCTTGCAAGAAAGATGGAGAGAGACTTTTTACCAAAGCCTGTAGTGACACAGACAGGCAATGGTTTTAAACTGAATTATGGTAGGTTTTATGATGAGTGAGACACTAGAACAGGTTGCCTAGAGAAGTTGTGGATGGCCCATCCCTGGAAGTATTCAAAGTCAGGTTGGACAGGTCTTTGAGCAACTTGATCTAGTGAAAGATGTCTCTGCCCACGTCAGGGTGGGTGGACTAGATGATCTTTGAAGGTCCCTTCCAACCTAAACTATTCTATCATTCCATGATTCTATGATCACAAATGCTCCATCTTCCCACATTCCAAAAACTTAGAAATTGTGTGTAGTCATTTTCCAGCTTAAACTGTGCATCAGAGACATTGATAAAATATCCACAGAGGTGTCTAAAATCATCAAACTGTTAACATAGCCGTGTAAATGGCTGATGAACAAGAAGCAATGGGCAATTGCTACATTCATATAATCAGGAACATGTTTATGCAGCCTGTTTGGCATTTTGGCCCAAATGAGGAAATTTTATTCCTTTTGACAAAATCATGAGTGTCATCCACGCAAAAATCTCTATAACAAGACAGTAAGGTTTAAGTTACCTCTCTTCGAAAAATTCAAAACCATTTTCTAGTTACGTCTTACTTGTTTTTCAAAGCTCAGCTCACTTTTTTTAAAGGGGAGTTTATAATCCATCACAACTTTCAGTTCAGTAAAATAAAGCAAAAATATATAGGCAAGCAATTAATAGTACCATGCCAGGGCATATTCAGCCAGTGTTATTTCACATTTTGATTACAATTAGTATACAATTAACTACAATCTCTCAGCTTTTTACCCTGCTCCCAGAATCCTTCTCAGCTGCCATCATAGCATCACACTTTGTTTCATGAACTTTATATCCTCATGTATGTACTATGAGGATGATTTCCCCTGCTTTCAGCTGCTTTATTTGTATTTTTGACCAGTTCATTAAATTCTTGGAGGGTGCGATAACAGAGATAACATTGTGACAATACAAATAGCCATTCAGGAAATTTTTACATTAATAAAATGTCACACAAAGGACAAAAGTTCTGAGAGAGCAGATGGGTATATAAAATTAAAATTATGTCAACAAATACAAAGTTATTTCTCAGTTTTTCATTCTAACCCAGTACATTTTGACAACATATTTTTCTTTTGCAAAAATATTTATCTTACATTAATGATAAATTGAGACAGAATTGCTATGGTAGAGCAGTACCTAGACCACAGACAAGTAGAAACTATGGAAACATTTGTAGTATGAGACAATATTAAGAAGAAATAACTATTCTAACTTTTAAAGGAAGACCTTGCTCATGTATCTTTCAGAAAAACCATGATTTTATATTCTGGATTCCTTTTGGTACTAGATACTGGTCAGTTCTTTTAAGTCTTTTAATCCTGAAGATGAATTTTTGGCCCTGTTAAATTGAAGGACAACTCTTACAAGGTTTTAAAACAGGTTAAAGTTTCACTTTTTTTTCTGTCTGACTCAAGATAAACTTTGTTTGAAATTTTACATTGCTATGTTTCTTTTCTGAACAGGTTCATCTGATACATTAAAATGTAAGAAAACTAAACATATTCTTCTTCAAGCAACTCTGGGAAAGAACTCCTCTTGTTTAAAACTCTGGAGTTTGTACCTGTACATTATGTTCTTCTGAGAAATATTAGATTTCTTGGATGCATAAAGAGTAAACATCAAGATTTTCATCTTGTCAGGACTTTACTTCACATCAAATAAATCGTGCATTACCTGTTATCTGAGTGTGGAGTGCATGAGGTTTCTTGCTGTTCTTACAGTAGTATGGCTCATTCAACTATAGTAAAGCACTATGATGGGTGCACTATGGTGGGCTGTAAACTAAAAAATGATAAAAATAACCAATCCTGTAAGCTCTTTGTACAATATGAGCAGCCTGATGTTAGTAGCTTTTTAACCTTTTACTCAAATCTCATTTTTATTTGATAGGAGCCAGTAGATACTACAGATGATTTCATACAGCAAGCTTAAAGCCACTTATCTGCTTCAATTTATTTTTATAATTCCAAAATTATTAATATTTGAACCTTACTAAAGACAGGTATTTGCTGTGACTGCAAAAAGCCAGAGCACACATGTTGAAACCTTTGTAACTGCTGCTGCTGCATTTTTCTCCATGCCATCTGTTGGTAACTTTTTGATGGTGCTACAAAGAACCTTGAGGAAGATGCTGCCAAGTCCTTGAGCATGCTGTGAAAGCGACTATGTTAAGCTAATTTTTTGGATGTGTTTTCTGGTGATGTTGCTTAAGCAAATGAATTTTGCTATTTTGCAGCTGGGCCAGATACTAGTAATGTTTTTTTCAGTCTGGTAGAAATGGTGTCTTGGGCCACTGGGCCACTTCATATTTATAGCTTTGTAGGCTGAATAATGATCATAATGTAAACATGATCAATCATTGAATGGACTAGCACAAGTGTCAGAAGAGAACAGAATTTAATGGAAGGGAATGTCTCAGTCTCAGTAAATACTGCCTTAAACTCACAGCCTGCTAATTTAGACTGTGAGAACATAGACCACTATAGAATCCTAACAAATAAATTTTCTATTAAAATACTAAAATATAAAGATCACTAGGATGGAGACGAAATGTTAGTAATGTTAGTAAGCGTGTGAATGAAAATAATGTTGCGCTTAAATGAGATGTTCTTGTATTGTTTGATAGCTTACATAGAGAAACACTATCAAACATGAGCAATGCTATTATGTTTGCATGTGTGTGTACAGGGTCCTGTAATCTTTATTCAGACATGCCAGTAAGTCATTGCAGATGCTGTAAGGAATTTCTCCAAAACTTGCATATACAAAGACACATACAATTTTTCAAAATGTTTCTCATTTTTTTAAGAAGAAGATTATTGATTACTTTGCCCTAGAAAAAATTCAGATATTCCTAATAATACTTTTTAATGCCAATGTTCTTAAATAAGACACAGAAAATAATTCAATAATTAATTCTTGAATGCAAAACACAATTCTTGAAGGGGAGACACAACCTTAAGTTAGAGGATCCTAAAGTCAGGCTATCTTAAGCCCTTGTTCTCTTCATCCATTTCATGGAGACTATTAACCATGGCTGATCATGCTACAGGGCAGAAATTACTTCTTTGTGGTAAATAAAACATAATTTTATTTAACTCTGACTGCAGTTTTCAGAAATGTAGAGACTGTAGGATTCAAGAGAACCCAGTTTTTATAATAAAGGTATTTTGTTTCAATATAAAACATATTATAATTTCCTTACTATTAAAAAAAAAAAAAGCAACCCAACACTGTTCTGTACTGTCAAGGTATGTGGAATTTCTGTGGGGCGATGAGCTGCAGGAGGCAAGCAATTAAGTAATTACACATTTTCTTCAGATAAAAGGGCTGTAGCAATGAAACAGAACCATTGGCCAACCAATGCTGGGTTAGAAATGGAGAGGTGATGTAAGTTAGTCTTCAGAGGCTTAATAGGGTATTTTTTCAGGAATGCTATTTTCAAGAGAGGAGAAGTTAAACTTAGGTTGGAATCATTGCTTGAGCTTATCGTGAAGCAACAGGGAATATCATCATTTCAAAGTATACACAAGGAAAGAGTGGCTTTAATTACCAAAAAAATGCAGGAGGAATGTTAGCAGCCTTAGGGTATAAATAAGACTTAATTATTCATAGAACAGCCTTGCTCATTCACTCTAAAAGAAAGATGATTAAAAAATCTGGAGCTGAGAAAGGACTTACGTTTGGTTTCTTCATCAAGTTACAGACCACGTATTTTTTCCAACTTGGCATTAAGAAGTCAGCATGCCTCATGTATTGAATGCAGGAAAAGGCATTTGGCAAGCTCCAACCAATTTTAATTTTCTTTCAATTAAACAAATAAGGATGAGATAAAAAAATAGATGATCACTGTCTACTGTAAAGTGCCTCACATCCAAATACTAACATGAGCAGTGATAGGTTTGGGGCTTTATTTTGTTTCTGACCTGAGATTCATTCCAGATAAAAAATAATGCCTAGACTCGAAATAATGTTAGGATCTGATCACTAGATAACATGACCTGTAAAAGAAAGTACATAATGTCATGGTTTAAGCCCAGCCAGAAAAAAAGCACCACGAAGCTGCTTGCTCACTCCTCCACTCCACAGTGGGATGAGGAGGACAAAATATAACAAAAAGCTCATGGGTTGAGACAAGAACAGGGAGGCATCAATTACTGATTATGGTCACAGGCAAAAAACAGACTCAACTTGGGCAAAAACCAAAATCAATTTAATTTACTACCAATCAAATCAAAACAAGGATAATGAGAAAACCTTCCCCCCACCTCTCCCTCCTTCCTGGGCTCAACTCCACTCACAATTTTCCCTACCTCCTCCCCTCCAGTGGTGCAGGGGGATGGGGAATGGGGGTTGTGCGGTCAGTTCATCACACATTGTCTCTGCTGCTCTTCTCCTCAGGGGAGGACTCCTCATTCATCCCCTGCTCCAGTGTGGGGGCCCTCCCATGGGAGACAGTTCTACATGAACTTCTCCAACGTGAGCCCTTCCCATGGGCTGCAGTTCTTCATGAGCTGCTCCAGCATGGGTCCTTTCCATGGGCTGCAGTCCTTCAGTCACAGACTGCTCCAACACAGGCTTTCCCACAGAAAGTTTCATGGCCATCTTCAGGGGCATCCCCTTGCTCTGGCATGGGATGGTCCACAGGCTGCAGGTGGGCATCTGCTCCCCAATTAACCTCTATGGGCTGCAGAGAGACAGCCTGCCCTCTCACCACGGGCTGCAGCAGCATCCCCTCCTCTGGCACACCTCCTCCCCTCCTTCCTCACTGACCTTGCTGCCTGCACGGGGGTTTCTTTCACATTCCAATTTCTTCCCCCACTGCAGGTTCCCCTTCTTTAATATGTTCTCCCAGAGGCACTACCACTGTTGCTGATGGGCTCGGCCTTGGCCAGAGGCGGGTCCGACTTGGAGCCAAGGAAGCTTCTAACAGCTTCTCATAGCCACCCCTGAAGCCCCTCCCCCACTACCAAAGCTGCACCACACAAACCCAAACCACTTAATTTCAGAATTTTTCTTTTAATTGGCCTTCATCAAAATTCTTTAACTTAATGCTATATATGACATAGAAATTTGAAATTGATTCCATAAGTTATCATGGGAAGGATCTAAAAGCATTGAAATGTCTGTAAAACAAAAAGGAGGAACAGATTTCCTAAAATAAATGAGAGAAAGATCTGAATTAATCCCAAAATAGTTAAACATAAAAACAGTGTGACCTCCAATAAATACTTACTGATTTACTGAAATCAATACTTAGATTGAAATAATTGAAATAATTTTAATTTAATTTAAGTTTAAATTGAATCTATTTCTAATTGAAATAATACTTCTATTAGAACAGTAAGTATTGAAATATTTTCTACATGGATTCTACAGCTCTTTCTATTATTCCATTTTAAAAAAGTGTTGAGTGGAAAGACACAACTTGGTGCCAGGCATATGTTCAGTATGAAGAACCTCTGAGCATTCATGTATGATGTGGCAAGAGAAGAATTTTACTTTCTCAGCATCCTTAGAATTTTAAGGCCACAAGGAATAGCAGAAACAGCTTTGACAGAAAAATAACAAATTTTATCTTTGTCATAGAATTTCAAGATTTGATCATTGGGCATGTGGCAATGGTTAGAATAAATAAAGCTAATCTGTAGTCTGTGACTTAATAAATGGAAATTCTTTAGAATATTTTAAGGAAGAATCAATCTCTGTCAGTCCAACCCTCATTATAACATTTTCTTGCCTGATTTGTTTTCTCTAAGAATTCTAAACTTAAAAAACTTTTGAAGTATTTGTGTTTGCTAAACACCAAAACTTACGTTTGCAAAAACCTCAACATATTCAGACAATAAATAATATGGAAACATAAACTAAATATCTCTGAAATTGTGAGATGAAATGCAATCACACGCATCAATAGGAATGAGTGCAGGGTTTCTGCTTTCACGCAATGAACCCATTACTGATGACATTCTAATGATTCATTTGTGCATGTGTTATGTAAGCAATCATAGTTTTTCATAGGGAAAGGTAACCTATTGTTATAGCAAAACATCTTAAAATCTAGGAACTAGTAAGATTAATATCTCTGACGATTTATTGTTCCTAATGGCTTTTACCTTCAGTGAACTAGATTCAGATGCTCTCTTTGGTTGAAATAGAAAAACTATGTTATTGCCTTGCTTTAAAAAACCTGATGAAAATCCATCTACCTAACAAAATTGCCCTAAAGATGGTATGCTTTTGTGCATATTTAAATAATGATTTCACAGCAGTGGTAGGAATTCATCAGATCAGAACTGCAATGTATTAATAGGGCTGTGTGAAACAAGATTGAACAATAGCTGTAAGCAATTGCATTTTTCCCTTGTTTACATGAACATTCCTTTTTTCCTCTCTCATTGTTTTCAAAGAGAAAAACAAATTAACAAAATGCAGGAATCTGAAATGTTTCCTGAAAAGATTTGAAAAGGCTCTTCTAAAGAAGACTTTTAGGGTTCTACTCACCCACTTAAGCTTTAGGAAATTAATCTGTGCCTCATCAATGTATGAGATGAGATATTTATCATCCTTTTCAGAGCTGGATTTTCATCCATTCCTGCAAATCTTACATTTAATGTTGCGTGCCTTCACCTATGAATCCATAAAAATTTACAAATTTGCCTACACATACATACTTCCTGGGGAGAAAAGAATAATAATATGATACATAAAATGAAATTGGTTTTTTGATTAAGTAAGGTTAAACTTTCCAGCATGTTTTGATTTTCCAGAAAGAATTCCTGAAGGTTTTTATACTTAGAAATGGTTATGCTGAAATAGTTTCTGCTGAATACTCAGCTAAAATAAGAGGCAGAAGAAATAAAAATGCATATTGAATTGAAGCAGCAATACTTTTAAAGAGTTTTAAGTTCTCCTACTTAACGCTTTCTCTGTCATTATCGTAAATCTGCATTTAAGTAACACAGAGGTTACAATACATACATTGATCAGTTGTTCACTGTCTGAGTCTGGACTAGGGGAAAGCTCTTAGCTTTAAATAATATTAAAACCAGATTTATCCAAAGAAAAATGTGAAAATACTCCCAAGATGCATGATAACATATCGTAATTAACTTCATTACCCTTTATAATGGTACAATACTGAAAAAGCTGAACTGTTCTTTAGAATGATGAACACAGAGTAATGCTGTTGTAATGAGTTACAAAATACTTTTACTACCCGTGATCCGATTTTAATGTGTTTATTTCTTTAAATAATGCAGCATTTTTCAATGGCCATATTTTAGCTGGTTTTGAGTCATCTGGCAATAATCTGTTAACATATCTTTATTTATCTAAGCAGTATTTGTTTTGACTTACTTATATTTTAATCTTATAAACAATAAAAGGAAGAGTAACAACAAGAAAAGACAAAAAGATTAAGTAGGCTTTTTGCTTTCTTAGAGAATCTCTGTAACTGTAAAATCTATGAAAACTCATTGCATTGCTCCCATGTGTTCCTCTCTGTAAACAGCATTCTTAAGTCACTTTAAGAGCAGGTAACCATGTACCTCACAAACTATCTACTGGCATGTGGATTAGCAGCACCAAGACTCATTGCCATTTTACAGTACTAGTTGTTTGAGCACAGCTTTGTGCTATTTTCTTGCATACTGCCTGTGCAAAATTGTTTTTAATGAGGTTTTTTTTTTTTTTTTTTTTTTTTTTTTTTATGTTATGCTCTTAATTCCCTTCTGCAGTGGTTAAAACATAATCAACTACTTCATTTACAGCACACTTTTTAAAAGAAAAATAACTATACCTAGCCCAACACAAATTAAGCTTATAGGGTTTTTGTCACCATGTGTCATGTTTGTTATATAGCTCAAAAGGCCAAATTCTTGTTTGTATAATAAATGATACTTATTGCCTGTAAAGTTCACATGTACATGTGGAGTGGTTTTTCAAAGTCAGAGAGACCTGCAATGTTGAAGGAAGAGAATAGGGACCATCAGACTGTGCTTATCATGGTAGCCTGTTCAAGTGCACGAGTCCTCTGAGGTGTGGGCATTTCCAGGGCAACTGTGGGAGATTTAAATGGCCCTGAGGAGCACCGGTGACCAGGAGCGTGGTGACCAGGGTGGGCAAACAGGGTGTGGCATGTCAGAAAGGGCGTGGCGTGGCAGTTCACACGGCAGTTCACACAGGTAGGGTGCAGCCCCCGCCTCTTCCCAGCTTGAGAAGGCTACTCAAGCTGTGGGCATCATCCTCTCAGAAGGAGAACCAGGTATGGTTGCCACTCAGTTGAAAGCCATTGCTAGGAAAAATGTGGTGATGCAGACAGAGCTTCCAAGCAAACATGCAGCTGTCCAGGCCTCTGGCTGCAGGGAATGCCTGAGTCTATCACTGGTGACATCTCCTGTGAGCCAGGTGAATGATCTGCTCAGCCTGGTGGCAGAGCTGAAGGAGGAAGTAGAAAGGTTGAGGAGTATCAGGGAGCATGAGAGGGACATAGATTGGTGGACCCACACCTACCATCCCTGAGGCAGAGGCAGCAGACAGAGGTGCCACAAGAAGTGGAGGACCCCCTACCCTCTTGCCACCAGGCAGGAGGGCACCTAAGAGATGGAGGGGAATAGATACAGGTCCCTGCTCGGGAAGGCAGGCGAATGCCCTCCTGGTCTCCCTCACCTTCCCAGTTGCCCCTACGCAACAGGAATGGGGCTCTGGAACTTGAGGACCGGGTCAACGAAGATCAGGGTGTAGATGCAGGCCTATCCAGGGGGGTGCCTAGGCTCAGTCAGGCAGCCCCATACATTCTCACAGACTCTGAAAAAAAGAAAAAGGATGGTAATTGTCGTAGGCAATTCCCTTCTGAAGGGGACAGAGAGCCCAATATGCAGACCTGACCCATCCCACAGGGAAGTCTGCTGTCTACCTGGGGCCTGGGTAAAAGACATTACCAGGAAACTCCCTGGTCTGGTTCAGACCTCTGATTATTACCTGCTGTTGATTGTGCACGTTGGCAGTGATGAGATTGCAGGGAGAAATCCAAAGGCGATCAAAAGGGACTTCAGGGCACTGGGGCGATTAGTGGAAGGATCAGGAGCACAGGTAGTGTTTTCCTTAGTCCCTTCAGTGGCAGGGAAATACACTGAAAGGAACAGGAAAACACACCTGATTAACATGGCTCAGAGGCTGGTGCCATCGGTGGAATTTTGGGTTTTTTGATCATGGGGAGGTTTACACGGCACCGGGCTTGCTAGCAACAGATGTAGTCTAACTATCTCAAAAGAGTAAAAGGATCCTCGCTCATGAGATGACAAGGCTCATAGAGAGGGCTTTAAACTAGGTTTGAAGGGGGAAAGAGATAAACCTAGGTGCACCAGAGATGACCCTGGCGGCAGCATGCCAGTGTTGGGGGTGGATTCAATAGCCCAGCTCAAATGCATCTATGCCAATGCACACAGCATGGGCAATAAACAGGAGGAGCTGGAAGCCATTGTGCGGCAGGATAGCTATGACTTAGTTGCCATCTCAGAAACATGGTGGGATGACTCCCATGACTGGAGTGCTGCAATGGACAGCTATAAGCTCTTCAGAAGGGATAGACAAGGTAGAAGAGGTGGTGGGGCGGCTGTCTATATTAGGGAGTGTTTTGATTGTACAGAGCTACAGGATTGTGATGACAAGGTGGAGTGCTTGTGGGTAAGGATGAGAGGGAAGGTCAACAAGAAGATACTGTGCTGGGAGTCTGTTATAGATCACCAAACCAGGTTGAAGAGATGGATGAATCATTCTACGAGCAGCTGGCAGTAGTCTCAGAATAATGTGCCCTTGTTCTCATAGGGGGCTGTGGCACTACAGTCCCCCCAGCAGGAAACGAAACTTCTCCAGGCAGGGAGAAGAGAAAAAAAAACCCCAAACCCTAGAGGCCACAGGCTGAAAGTTGAACAGACCAATCGAGACATGCCAGGTACACTAAGGTGACGTTCTTGGCCAATAGGGATTAAATGACCACAGATCAGATTTGACAAGGGTATAAATGGGATCCCACTGGAGGACATGTGGCAATCAGTCCTCCTTGGAGCAGCATGTCTGCAGTCGGGGGCTCCCCCTTGGGTTGGGGCACTGCCCGAGGTAACTCCTCGAGGGAGAGAGCCGTTATCTTTTAGGTGAGTGATATGCGTGTTTTGGAGCCATCACTTTAAATCTTGGGGATTCTTGGGTCATCTGTGTAGTATTAATTCTCTTAACATCATGGAGACTGTGGTTTATAAAATGTTACTGGACTTCTAACTGACTTTTTACTGAAGAATAAATCTGACTTTTAACACTTGTTGGATTTGATTGTATATGCCTCTGTAGCAGGGATTTCAACTTTCCAGATGTCTGCTGGAAATACAACATGGCAGAGAGTAAGCAGTCTAGGAGGTTCCTGGAGTGTGTGGAAGATAACTTTCTGACGCAGCTGTTAGGTGAGCCAACAAGGGGAGGAGCCTTGCTAGATCTACTGTTTACAAACAGGGAAGGACTGGTGGGAGGTGTGATGGTCGGAGGCCGTCTCAGGCTTAGAGACCATGAAATGATAGAATTCTCAATTTTTGGTGATGCAAGGAAGGTGGTCAGCAAAACCACCACTATGGACTTCCAGAGGGCAAACTTAGGCCTTTTCAGGACACTGGTTGAGAGAGTCCCTTGGGAGACGGTCCTGAAGGGAAAAGGGGTACAGGAGGGATGGACATTCTTTAAGAAGGAAATCTTAATGGCTCAGGACCAGGCTATTCCCATGCACCACAAGATGAACCGCTGAGGAAGACAACCAGCCTGGCTGTATAGGGACCTTTTGCTAGGACTCAGGAAAAAAAGGAGAGTTTGTAATCTCTGGAAGAAAGGGCAGGCAACTCAAAAAGAGTACAGGGATCTTGTTAGGTCATGCAGAGAACAAGTTAGGAAGGCAAACGCTCAGCTAGAACTAAATCTGGCCACTATTGTAAAACACAACGAAAAATGCTTTTACAA
>NW_010972607.1:482065-482427 GCF_000737465.1 Haliaeetus leucocephalus
CTGGACACTCACAGGTTTGTGGGACTAGATGGGATGCATCCAAGAGTACTGAGGGAGCTGGTGGAGGAGCTTGCCAAGCCACTCTCCATCATTTATCAGCAATCCTGGTCAATGGGGAAGGTCCCAGATGACTGGAGGCTTGCCAATGTGACGGCCATTTACAAGAAGTGTCAGAAGGAGGATCAAGGGAACTACAGGCCTGTCAGCCTGACCTCAGTACTGGGGAAGATTATGGAACAGTTTGTCTTGAGTGAGCTCACATGGCATGTGCAGGACAAACAGGGGATGAGGCCCGGCCAGCATGGGTTCATGAAAGGCAGGTCCTGCTTGACCAAGCTGATCTCCTTCTATGGCCAGGTGAC
>NW_010972607.1:482462-482733 GCF_000737465.1 Haliaeetus leucocephalus
TCTACCTGGACTTCAGCAAGGCCTTTGATACTGTCTCTCATGGCATACTCCTTGAGAAGCTGTCGTCTCCTGGCTTAGACAAGTGTACTCTTTGCTGGGTGAAAAACTGGCTGGATGGACGAGCCCAGAGGGTTGCGGTGAATGGGGTTAAATCCAGTTGATGGTGTGTCACAGGTGGCGTTCCCCTGGGCTCAGTATTGGGACCAGTTCTCTTTAATATCTTTATCAATGATCTGGATGAGGGGATCGAGTGCACCCTCAGTAAGTTTGC
>NW_010972607.1:484192-539510 GCF_000737465.1 Haliaeetus leucocephalus
TGGGCATGGTTGATGGCTGGACTTGATTATCTTGAAGGTCTTTTCCAACCTAAATGGTTCTATGATTCTATATTCAGGCTACATTAAGCTGTGTGAAAAGTTCCCTGGTGGATGGCCAAGCAGAGGCTTAGAAAGCTATAACTTGTTTCTTGATGGTACACTTGGCTTGGTAGTTCTTCACAGGGAAACATGGAAAATGGGCAACATTTCTCTTCAAGGTTAGAAAACCGATTCACAGCATTCATCAAATTTGTGAAGCTTTCTTCTGGATGTTACAATTGAATTTTCCAACTATTAGTTAGTCTGCCATTGCTCACAGAAATGTTTGCATGTATCTTGTTACTTTGGCAGAGGGAATCGAAGCTGCATTTAAGATAAATAATACATGAGGACAGCAGTGTCCATATGCAACTTTTAATAAATTTATCACAGACAAATTTGGCTTTTTTGCTTTCTTCCAAGTTTTCTACTTCTTGATATCTCCCTTTGTAATCTCTTCAGGTCTAACCTACAAGAATACAGAGTATTCAACATTCAACTTAGTGATTGAGGTGTGATTGATGAATTATTTTCCTGTGTGGCATTGTGTAGCTGAAGGAAAGTATGAAATAGTGGGATGTCCTCCAGTAGAAGAAGAACAAATTTTAAGTGAGCATTATCACAGTGCCATCCCATACAAATTGTGAAGCTAACCTCAATACTCGTCTAACACAGATCCCTTCAAATTACAGTCAGTATTCCTATCCAACTTTTCAAATTATACCTTCTACTACTAAAAAAAATAAATCACTATACTGGACTTCTCAGGTTTTATTCAGCTGTCTCACCCACCCACAATAAAGTCTCAGTATACATTTATTTTCTGAATTATCTGTCAATAATCTCATTGCTTTACATTAGTCTCAGTGAAACCCCTTATCAGCCCAAGCTGCTGCTTTTCTGAGTCATTCTGAACTCTCTCTGCTCTCTTCCACCTCTGTGCTGACTGGAACCATTTTTTAGTGTGGTATACTCCACCAATGCACTGAACATTGTCTCTTCCAAGTTGCTAATCTACAAAGCGAACAAAATCAGCCCTATTTTTAATGCTTATACTACCATTTCAGTCTAATTCTCTATCACAATCTGTTTGCGTGATGTTCTGTCTCTGATTGTCATCTAGTTTTCTAACCTGCTCGAGATTTTCCACCCTTTTAGTATGGCACATTAATTGTAGTTGTCCACTTGTCGTGTTTTGTTTCTGATATAAACCTCTGGCAGAACTATTTATGCAGAAAGAGATGTGGGGAAGAGAGAGGAAGTAATGGGAGACATGTAGGATAAGCAAGCATGTAAAGTGTTAATGGTCTTTAAAGACCTATTGGAAAAAAATGCAATGTAGAGGCTTCATAGATCTTAAGTAAGACGGCATTTTATTTTGCCCCACTCAAGAAATCCATAGTGACTTTTTTTCTTTTAATAAAAAGATAGACAACACCATTTTTAAGATATGTCTAGTGTAATATAATGGAAATAGCAGAAAAAGGAAGGTTGAAAATGATGAATGTGACTGTGTATTGTTAATGAGGAATGTCTGAAAATAGCAACAGAAAGCAAGAAAAGAAGCATTAAACTTGCAGCTATGGTAAAATTTTTCTGAATAGTTTATCAACTGTTGCTTGATGTTCTACCTAATCACTACCTTGAAGCCACTGTCCAAATAACCTTGGGTAGATTTGAAAGGTAACATTGTGGGTAATGAGAACTCTGACAAATCAGGAGATACATATTATATTCTTAAATATTAATTTCAGTGCTTGTATGTACACATCTACATTGTGGGATTGAAGAGAATCACGATCAAGATGCTCTGCACTGAGAACTGATGTAAGATTGGAGTTTTTGGGTTCCCATTCAAGAAGTGTTTTTCAGAGAAAAAAAACTTGTCACATCTGAAAGTTTAACTTCTTTTTAAGCTGAGATATGTCCATAAGTCCCTGGGTCCTATATTCTTGAGGTTGAGTCATTTTGTAGTAGCACCATTTTGGTGGCATTATTCTGTGCATGTTCAACCTACTGAAAGAGAATTTGCCTCGTTAAAATAGCTCTCTGAGTTAAATGTCGGAGCATTGGTATGATTTGGCAAAAACCTGTAATGTTTAATAGGCTGAAGTGAGAGAATAAGTTTAAGTGTGAATAACTTCAGATGACAATAAAAGACCTATTCAGACCATCTTAGATGGATGAAATTATTACCTTAAATATTTCAAGTCTGAATGTGGCTTGATTTTGAAGGAGGATGACCACTTTGACTCAGGCTCTAAAGGACATGAGTATGCAGAGAAATTTCATAGAATCATAGAATGGTTTGGGTTAGAAGGGACCTTTAAAGGACATGTAGCCCACCCCTCCTGCAATGACCAGGGACATCTTCCACTAGATCAGGTTTCTCAGAGCCCCATCCAACCTGATCTTGAATGTTTCCAAGGATGGGGCATCTACAGCCTCTCTGGGCAGTTTCTTCCCTATAACTAGCTTGAATTTACCCTCCTCTAGTTTAAAACAATTACTCCTTGTTCTATCACTATAGACCCTACTAAAAAGTCCTTGATGTACTCCAGGAGTCTCCTGGATTTCTGCAGCTCGATGTGCTATTTTTCCAGTAGATGTTGGGGTGGTTGAAGTCCCCCAGCAGGATAAGGACCTGCAAGCGTGATGTCTCCTGTAGCTGGAGTAAGAACAATTTGTCAATAGGCTCCTCTTGATCGGGCATCCTGTAGTAAACACCAACCACAAGGTTCCCTTTGTTGCCTCAGTCTCTAATTATTACTCATAAGCTTTCAACTGGCTCATGGCTATTCTTCAGAGACAACTCTTCAAAATCTATCCATCTCTTGACATAGAGAGCAACCCCTCCGCCCCTCCTTCCTCACCTGTACCTTCCGAACAGCTTGTAGCTGCACTCCAGTCATGGGATTCATCCCACCAAGTTTCAGTAATGGCAACTAAGTCATAGCTTTCTAGCAGCACACTGGCTTCCAATTCCCCCTGTTTGTTGCCCATGCTGTCCATTGGTGAAGATGCACTTCAGCTGGGCTGTCAGCTGTGTCATCTGTTTATAGAGGAACACAACTTACTTCCTTTGAGGTATTTCACTGGTGTTTCTCTGTTGTCTCCTATTACCTCAGGAGCCCCTGGCTCATCTCTGTAAGACTTCACATGTGCTCCAGTGTACTCAGCCTGACATTATCCCCCTCCTCCCTTCCAGTCTAGTTTAAAGCTCTGTTAATCAGCCCCACTACCTCATGAGCAAAGACCTTTTTCCCCTTTTGAGAAAGAAGAATCCCATCTGACATCAGGAGGTCTGGTGCTGTGTAGACCATCCCATTATCAAAAACCCCAAAATTCTGGTGGTGACACCAGCCACAGATCCATGTATTAAAATATTGAGTCCATCTGTTTCTTCCAGTATCATTGCCCACAGCTGGAAGGATAGGGGAGAAAATTACCTGTGCTCTGGATTCCTTTAGCAACTGTCCCAAGGCCCTGAAGTCTCTCTTGATTGCCCTTGGACTATGTGTTGCAGCTTCATTGCTACGCACATGGAAGAGCAATAATAGGTAATAGTCTGAGGGCCATACCAGGCTAGGAAGTTTTCTGTTGATGTCCTTAACCTGATGGCCCCAGGGAAGCAGCAGACTTCCCTAAAAGGAGGGTCTGTCCAGCAAATTGGACCCTCTGTTCCCCTCAAAAGGGGGTCACCTACAACTACAACCCATCTTTTCTTCCTTGGGGAGGTGGTCATGATACAGGGGGTAGGCCTTTCTGACCTTGGCAACACCTCTGGTGTAGATGAACCATCATCCACATCATCAGTTGACTGACATTCCACATCCAGAGCCTCATACCTGTTGTATAGAGGCACCTGGGAAGGCAAGGTAGGCAAGGAAATGGTTCACCTGCCACCTGAGCACAGACTTGCCTCCATTCACTCCTTTCCTTTAAGCTACTGCCTTCTACCTGGTGGGGGCAAGATACAGAATCCCCTTGATCTTCTGTCTTTTTCAGGTGGATGTTCCTGTTTCTGTCTCAGGGAGGGCAGAGCATAGTTCCACCAGTCTATCTCTTTCTCAGACTCCTTGGTGCTCCTTAACCTGTCCCCTTCTTCTCAAAGCTCTGCCACCAGGCTGAGCACATCGTCTACTTGGTCACACCTACCACAGCTGTTCTCTCTACTGCCATCAGTTACTAGTGAAAGGCTCTGGCACCCCCTGCAGCCTGAGACCTGGATGACTTCATGTTTTTGTGGGAGCTGTGTCTGGGTTGCCACATCCATTCTGGTGAGTGCAGAGGATATAGCTTTCTGTCAGCTGGATACCATAGTTAAGCTCCTCCTGGGAGGATGATGACCAATCATGAACTAACCATCATGAACTAACCTTTTGAGCTGGTAGAATGTCAATGACCACCTTCCTGCATGAAATGCCATGTGAACTGCCATGCCAGGCCTTAGCTGACATGCCACACCCTGCGTGCCCATTCTCTTCACAGCGCTTTGCAGCGCTCCTGGTCGCTCGTGCTCCCTCAGCTGCTTTGGGTAGGTGTGGGGGTGGCTGCGGTTGCTCTGGCAACATGCAGGCCGTGTCAGTGTCCCTCAGGAGAGCAGCTGGCCCCTGGCAGGTCTCTCAGTTGCCTGGCATTTCCCTGCTGGGCCAGGTCTGGAGTTGGTCACCTCAGCGACTGACTGAATTATACTACCTTCATATTGATTTCCAATCTGTTTTGAATGAAAAACTAAGACTGTCATGTGTATTGAAGGGGTCAAAAAGAGAGAACTTGAATTCAAAGGCTGCACTTCCTTGACCTTCTGAATTGCTCCCAACACTTGTTTCGGTAACATGATAGAGCACACAGCCATTTGAATGTGTCATGATGTGGTGTGTTAGTTACGGCTATGTACTGTCTGAAGTTAAATCTGATACCATCCCACAACGTTTTATCTGGTAGTACCTTCTAAGCAATGTGGTTGTAAAGATCAGAAATAAGTACTCTCTTCAATTATAATAACATATTAATACTAAATTGAAGAAAGGTTATTCTGTAATCAAGGGAGGCACGCTTCAGAGCCTGTAGTTTTTCTGACGTGGGAGTTCACACAGAAGAAACATGAGCCTTTCAGGGAGGCCCTATATTTTGTCCTGGCTTCAGAAATAAATGCATTAACATTAAATTCTGATTACATTTGATCTTAATAAGATCATATTCCCTTTTCTCCCCAAATATAATGTGACTAACTAAAATGATTATTCATCTTGCTAGTTCTATCTAAAGTCACTATAATATAAGGATAGCAACATCATCTTTGTTGAGACTGGTCAGGCAAAGCAACTCCTTCTTAAGTGATCTTTTATCTGCTGATTCTATAGGTACATGCTTATGTCTCAGTAGCTGCACACGAATGATATTTAAGGCTGTTTGAGGAGAGCACATAAAACCTCTTCTACTTTAAGAAACACGTAATAGAAAATGTATTTTTATCTCATGGACTAAGTTTTATACAGACATTAACATTAACATTTATGCAAGTGGTGCCTCAGCTTTTCCATTAAAAATACTTGTGTCGTGCATTATTCACAAGGATAAACAATGTTTAAAATACCAGAAATTTTAAAGTTCTCTCAAAAAATTTCAGATTGTACTACAATTATTACAAATTATTATCTACTTCATTCTGTAAGTGACCTATAAATTCTCAATTAACAATGAACTTTCTGCCTTTTTCTAAAGATTCATATTCCAGGCATCTTATTAAACAGTTATAAATCCATATCTTTGAAACAATTCAAAATAATTAGTAAAAGTGAGGTTTCTTTAAGACCCCTCTTTCATATAAATGTTGAAATGATCATATGCTATCATATAAACATTACCAGATTTTAAATGTCAGGGCTTAGACAATTCTGAGTGTTAGGAAATTACTTTTCTAAAAGTATATTGAACTTGACGTCTATATTACTTTGAGTTTTGCTTTTTAATACCATATGAAAAAGCCACAAACAAAAGAATATTCTTTGGCAAGCAAAACCCACCAATATTCTACCTCACCCCAAATGCTGCTGTTATATTACCAGTACCTAGGGCACACAGGTCAATTTATAGTATCTAAACTTCCTGAACTGTGTGGATTCAACTAATAGGCTTGTTGCTTAATGGTTATTTTTATTTTGTAAATGTATAGGAAATTATAACTCAAACTGTCATTTATCAATTAATTTTTGCTTAGGACATCTATATTTTGGTCACACATCAAACTGCTTATTTGCATTTTCATTAGTAGATGTTTGACCAAGCATTTTGGCAACCACACTTCTACACCATTTTCAGTGCAGGAGGTAACAGAAATTACAAAGTCAGATGGTTGGCAGGAAGAAATTCTAAGAATCAATGTTTCAAGTCCTAATATGTATCTATTTACACAACAGGCAAACAGTGGTAGTCTCTCAGCTGAGAATTACTGGTAATTAGATCTATATAGCCTATAAAACATTCCTTGCAAAAACTGTTACTTTGTTACTGGGGAAAGAAGAGAATTACTAATCTTTGAGTAGAGATAAAGGAATCAGTTCCAGGGTAAAATAAAACTTGGGGCAAATTTCAACCATAACCTTACCGTGGTTTCTGTTGAGTGAATGTTCTGCTATAAATCACTATTTTATTTAGAGTCCCGTCTGCCTTCAAGTAGCGACAGCTGTCAGAATGTCAAGAAATCTGAACAGATTTCAGATACCTTGCAACTTACTCTTACAAGAAACTCATGTATAGTTGGTTGAGTAGATTAGACCCCTTTGATTAAAATCATATGTAATGTTTTCCAGTTTAGTCTGCTCCTGTATTTCATCACTAAATGGTTCTTGAAGAGTTAAAAAGAAAATTGTGAGCAATTTCTTTGCACAGAAGCCAACCAGTATATGTAGTTAAATCACATTTAGGTCAGAGGGATTTGGGGACAATTCTACAATACCAGCTGGTGCCCTTCTTCCTTTCAGACCATCACTGAGTGTCAACAGGCTTGCCCACCTCTACCAGCCCCGGAATATACCATTTATGAAAATGCACATCTTTGCACTTTAAAACTGTTCCCTTAAAACTCTTCAAGTGGTCTTCAGTTGCCATAACATGTGTAGCCAGACATTCTCAAAGATCAGACATCTACATTGATATGGTTATACTTTTTTTGTATATCCTGACATCCATTTGAAATGGCATTAATTGCTTATGTTTAAGCACCTGAATCACACTAAGTGTATATAATTACTTGTGGAACTTTGTACAATCACAGGTTTTGTTTTGATTTTACTGCAACTATGTTCTAGATATATTTGCATGAAGGGTTTTTGATTCCTCTGTAACTGAAGTGAACCCACTCATCAGGGAAAATAATGATGTCAGTGTGTTGATAGAATCCCATTTTGCTCCCAAATATGCCTGTTGAATTTGTGTTCATTCCATAGAATGATTCCACTCAAACAAAGAGACTATGCCAGCTGTGACTTTTACCCATTGACTTCAACAGGAGCTGTATATGTGTAATGTTGCTCAAATGTCTTTGGAGTATGCATATAATTAGTTCTGAATGGAAGATAGCACAAGCATAACGGTATGTACTGGCATTACTTCCTTACTCTCCTCCAGCCATAGCAACTGAGGGATGACATCTATCACCTTTCTCAAGTAGTGTGTATATAATGAATGATCCCATTGTAACCAAATGGATTTATAATTCCTTACCATATTGACACTGCTTTTATACTATTGCAGAGTTGTTCTCATTGGAATTGATATTCTATCAGTCTTCCATGCAGTGTAAGTAACCATATTGATTACCTCTTACCCACTTCTTGCTTGAATAACTCTGCCAAATTTTTCATATGAAACTCAGCTAAATTTATTACGGTCTTTAGCATGATGGCCATTAGCTCTCTCTCTCTCCCCTTTTAAGGTTTAACTTTCTCGATTTAATTTTTTTTTAATGTAGTCTCATACGAGCGTTTAACAACTCTGACTCTAACCACTGATTCTTTGTTTTAAGTAGACATTCTTCAGATGTTGGCTATTAACAGCACCTTGTGACCAGTTTATTGAAACTGGCTAGGCAGCTTAATCTGTAAATTGTGTGGTGTTTAGTTTAATGCTCCTTAGATAACTGCAGAGTGGAAAGTTTTGGAGAAGATTATTACAAAGATTTATAATATTGCTGGTGTACTTATGGTATACAAATAGATGTAGCATGGGCGCAGCAGCTGTGTTGGAAAGTTAGTTGTTCCCTTGTCATACAAGTAATGGATTTTCCACTAATCAAAATGTTCTGCTAAGTTTATTAAAAAAAAAAAAAGGAAATGCTTATGGCTTTAAAAATCCATTAACCACAAGTAAGTACTTCACCAGTTGTGCACACATAGTACCATGCACTTATTTTAATTTTCTGTTCCATACTATGTGCTGAGTCTTCTAATGGTTCCTTCTTTAATTCCTCATCAGATGCAGTTAATGTTCTGTGTGGCTCAGCATTGCCCCTCGCTTTTGCTTGTCAATGAGGCCTCTGATAAAAATGGTATCTGGACATCGGGACACAGAAAACATTGTGGTGCATCTGGACTGGCAACATATTAGATACAAAATCTGTTCCGCTTTTTCAAAAACTCATTTGATGTTTTTTTAGAAACCACAGATTATACTTTGAAAAGTAATTTTTATGTCTGGAACTTTAGTTTTGGGTTGACTATACTAGAACATTCTTCCTTAGGTGTAAGATGCTTCGTGAATACGAAGCATCTGAACACTGAGACATGAAGTATTAAATTACTTGTCTTCTTAACTTATAAAGTTACTTGGTAATTTCCCATATCAATTCTACACATGATTAAGTGTCAATTCCAATTAAAACTTGGCTAGTATATTTTGTATTTTAATTTTCTATATGACCCTGTGCAAAATATGCCATACCTTATAACTTGTCATTACAAAGATGGTTGTTCATCATCACCATGGTATTTGTAATACCACATATGCACTAGGTAAAACAAATATTAAGCAACATAAGGGATCAAGTTGTGAAAGTGAACAGAATCAAATTAATAACAACCATATAACTGCAGCCCTAATGGTTTGATTGGCTGCTTTTATTACACAAGTTAAAGAAAATATGACATCTCTGTGTTATTGCAGCATTAAATATTCACCACCTAACTGATCAACTTTAATTGGATAAAGCCCCCCTAAGGTTAGGAGAACTTTGACTCAAATCAGTTTCAGGAAGCTAGTGATGTTAGCTCCAATGACATGAGTTCAATATTACATATAGAATCTGAAATTCCTAATTGTATCTTAAACTTGTTTATATGTTTGTTTGCCCAGCTGCTACTTATTTCGCATTTGGTAGAGCTTTCAGCAAATGTTACATATAACAGCATCTGTCCTATCGGTTAGAGCACTGACAGATATGCTAGATGTAGGGAACATACTGCTGTAGGTGGCCTGCCTAAACTTTATCTTAGAGCAAATTTAAAGCCCACACGTCACAGAAGTCTGTATTGTCATCTTTGTTTTCAATTGAGATACTAGAAAAATAGGTAAATAGCCATTCTTTCCGTAGCTTTCTTTTCTGTAAAAGATTTTGGAGGATGTCACAGAACACTAGATAATCATGAAATATGAAAAGAGGCTTTTTCTTTCTCCTGATATCTTCCTGAGAAGAGAACCATGAAGGAAAAAAAAAAAAATTATACTTTTGCTTTGAGAAACTTGTTAGGGAGTAATTATACCTCATGTCTTAGAACAAAGTTACCAGAAACTGTAGCAGAATGCTGTAAAATGTTGTGACAATAGAAATCTGAATGCCATGCTTAGCTATGGAATTGTAAGGTTGGAAGGAGAGAGGTCTCTGGGCTGCATTCGTCTTGGTATCTACTTTAGATGGTGACTGAGAAAGAAATACATGTTTCCACAGCTGTTTAAATTTGTTCCTGGCACAAATGAAGAGGGAGAAACTCTCTTAAGGTCTTGCTAGTACCACAAGAGGAGTAAAGACTGTGAAATCCCCATGTTCCATCCACATGAAAGCCATTTTTTTAATCATTCTTTTTGAAGATAATTTCTTCTTTAGAGCATAGTGAAGTGTTACTTTTTCACAATCAGGATAATTTTATACATTTTTCTTTTTTACAGCCTACTCACTGAATAATGGAATTACTGTGAGTTACGGTCCTCAAGGCATGTGGCTCAGGGGGATTGGGGAGCAGGGCAAGCTGGGGTCAGCCAGGGCAGCCTCATCCCTGGGTATCAGGCACCTCCATGGGGCTGGGGATGAGCCAAGGCTGGGACGTGACGTTGGCCCATGGATGATGGCATGTACCAGCCAAACAATGCCAATGGACAGACAGGGTAAGAACTGCAGGCAGTGTATTCAATCTGCCCCTCCAAACTTCATTGATCCAGGAGAGAAGTGGCTCCAGACATGATTTAGGTAAGCTTACGTTACCACTGAACTCCTGTATGCTGGTCGCCTAGTCCCTCACTTGTTCACACTGGTGCTTTCCTAGATGGGTCTGTTCCTCTGCGACTGCCTGCCAACAAGCCCTAGGTGTGGGAAGACCATGGGACCAGGGCCTGGCAGCTGTTGAGAGCTATGAGTAACAGTTCATCCTCCTGCTCCCTGTGGCTGCAATTATGCCTCTTGCATCTGTGCCTGGATTGTGAAAGACATGGTGGTTTTCCTTGGGTGCATATGTCGCGACATACTTCTGCGCCGCCACAAGCATGCAAGAGTTCTTTTGTGTCACCACAGTACTTTTACACAGAAAAAGGAGACAAAGCCATTATGTCTCATGTATTCTGCTATGTTATAAATAATTCTTTAATCAGTTATACATTCATCATTTCCTTTGCATTAGAATCTTTATCCCTTTCAAACTTAATGGAAAATTTTATTGATTTGAAGGGACTTGGGATTTTTCTGCGTATCGTGAATAAAGACTACTGTTTTACACTCATTGGCAGAGGGCAGTAGTGCATCTGGTAACTAGGACAGACATGTTTACCTAAACTACATTTGCCTAAATTAGGGAATTAAATTTCAAGGTGAAAGGTGTCTTACAGACACCAGAGAAAGAGAGAAGAAAAGGGCTTTTAAATAGGCTTACCATAATAAAACTGGAAAGCATGCATTTTCTTTCTTCTTAAGTTAAACTGACAGCAGTCATTAATGTGCAGGTAGTTTACTACTTCTCCAGTTGTAAAAAATGCTGTTTAATTTTAATTATTTTGTTATACTTACCCAGAGAGAAGCTTTTCTTAATCTCACTACATATTGTGTCAAGGATACAAGCACCACTTTAATGTTTTTCTTCTGCAGAAGTGTTGGTCATGAGCATAGAAGAGACTTATTTGTATTATAGTAAATGCCCACTGCAATCAAGGTTCCCATGTTTTCTGCAACACCACCGCTAACCTGAATTCTGTGCTACAAGGCCTGCAGTCTGTAGCACTCCACTGTAACTGGCTGGAATTTCTGTTGCAGCTACAAAAAAGGGGTTTGAAAATGGAGGCGGTGCCCTTGCGGTATTTAATTCAATTAAATCTTGTGCTGCCCCTAGCTTTATATTTCTGTTGAATTACATATTGATTATCTAAAGCAGCAGAATAGTTTTCTGAGGGGAATTTGAAGGTTAGATAGATATGGAACAGACAGAGAAGAATTTCTGTTACTTGAATAGATATCAGGGATTGCTTGAGAATGAGTTATTCCTGGTGAAAGTGGACAGCAATGAAATAATTACAGAGTCTGGTATTTCAAAATTAACAACTTGCTGACAGGAAGGAAACAGTAAATTTGTGTATTGGAGCATCTGCAGATTCAGGAACCACAAGTTGCCTACCACTTAGTGTGCCTTTGCACTGTGGCTTTTTACAAACCCCCTTTTGTAGTGTCAAAATGCTAGTATTGCTTGATACCTAGAAAATCTGAAACTACACTGGTGTCAATCTGGCATAGTGCTATTTTCTGCAATGGAAGTATCTGTTGATAACACAAGTCTAACCACAGAATACTAAAGTAACACTGGTGGCTGCTATTAACCTATTTTTAATCTTAAAAAAAAAAAAAATCACTGGGTTTGCTCTCCCTATGACTTTTTCATACCTTTTGGTTTGTTATTTTTTTTGTTTTCCTAGCTTTCTGCCATCTTTCCTTTTGTGAGTTTTGGGAATTTTCTGTGTTTTTTGAAAGGTAATAGAATTAGTGATTTCCTATGCAGTTTGACAACTAGATGGAGTGAGAGAAAGGGGTTACTTTTAAGACTCTCTAGAGAAAAGTCTGGCCTCATTCAGCCACTAAGCACCACATTTCTAGATCTCTCCAGGACTTAATAATACCTAACTCTGTGAACTAAGACACAAACATTTTTATATTTTGCCCATGTTGTGGCTTTATGCTCCAAATAAACTTTGATGCTGAATTAACAATTAAGGCTGGGGTTGAACAAATTTTACAGGATTTTCCATTCCATCTTTTATTATTATTATTTTTCCAAATGTCTCAAAAATTGCTTATTTGCTGGTTGTTTGGGGTTTGTTTGTTTGTTTTTTTCCAAAAAGGCACCAAGTCAAATTACATTTGTTTCCCTTACCCTGAGTAGGAGAAAAATTCAGTGTGGCCTCATAAATCACATTAATGGCTTCACTCAAAATGCAACTGGGAGAAATTAATATTAAAATTGTTTCTTTTTATTAGCACTGGAATTGTTAAAAAATGCTAATACAAAAGCATGTTTAAATAATAGTTGCAGAACAAAAGCCTACTTCTGGATGCCCCATGCACCTGGATGCATGAAGCCATGCATCTATATGTGTGGCTTCACTGGCAGTGGGGAACTAACTGCATGTTGGAATTTTCTGGTGTGGTCTTGGCTTGTCTGCAAAAACCTATTGAGAGGCTACTGAGTGGGCCATCTGCAGCAGATGCTCCAGAAGGACATTCTGAGGTGTGGTCCATATGTTTCTGCAAGTTTAACTATAGGCAACTGCTAATGGAAGCTATCCTTTTGTCTACATAGAAATGTTTCTCTCTCTAGGACTGAATCCCCTTCCTTGAGTTCTTGACAGGCTTGTTATTTTGCTCATTTTTGCCTTCTCTTTTCTTCTTCCCTTCAGTCCTGTTCCTTTCTCTGTTCTCTGATTTTTAGATTGCTGTGGCCTGTACAACTTTCCCTCTAATTGCTTCTATCAATTGCTTATTTCATGTAGGTATCAAACTTCTGAGTTTAACTTTGGTAAAAATAAATTGGTTCCCTAGCCTGGAAGGGAAAACTGCAATACTAGGTAATGAACCTGCACTGGCTACTCAGATTTGACATTCTTTTTATTTTTGTTTAACTTTTTTTTTCTACAGGGACAGGGCTGCTGTTACAAAGGCTCCATCGGCAACGCATACAGCCAAGATGTACAGATTGATTAGTGTTTTCTCCAAAGCCCATTATCTGCTCTGAAGACCAATTCATTAAAATATGTCCTGTTTCTACAATACTGAAGCTTGTGAAGGCTGCTGAGGCTGTAAAGAGTAATTTTTAAAAAACTCTAGTAGGTCTGTATAAAAGCAGAAAACTGCTTAGCACAAAGTTGAGCTTCTTGAGGTATTCCAGGCTTTGTTAAAAGTGATTTTGTTGTTGTTGTCATTTCCATACGTTACTGGCATGGAGTTATAGTCTTTGGAAAAAAGAACTTTCTCAGGAAGTAATAAACTTATTTAATGAAAATTACATACAGATGCAGACATGCACATGCATGTATGCACACACATGTACTGAAGTGAGTTTGCTGAATTAGTTTTCTTGGTTTTAAGCAAGCGCTTTTACATTCTTCTGTCCCTACTGTCTTATAAATATTTCTACAGGATGTAAGTAGATGTGCTTATTTTAATTTAAAGCAGGCTAATACAGTCGTCTTTACCATGGTCATTTAGAAATAGTATTTTAATAGTCCACAAGCAAAACTCTTACTAGTGTAATCAGCTAGCTGAGAATTGGTCTTACAATTATAAATCTTACATGTGGAACTCAATAGCTGAAATTAAGATACACTAATTACACAGTAACTGTTAAATAAATTGCAGAAAATTTAGCAGTGTGGTCAGGAGTTCAGCTCAGATTTTGATGTCTCCAATCACAGAGAGACCAGTTCACCAGAGGATAAAATGGCAACTTTGATGATAAAACTGATAACTATCTCAGAAAGGGTTTAGAACACTCTTCCAAGTATTGAATGCATGTAAAGATTTCCTTTATTTTATATTTTTGACTGAATTGTATTCTACTAATTGTCTTTAAAATCATTTGAAGGAGGTCTTTCTTCCTAGTTTTGATTCCAACACATTTTTAATTCTTTCTTCATTTTCACAGACGGCAAATAATTATATTATTTGTACAGACAAAACTGAGGCAGTCTAACGTGTTGGCTCTGGGGAAAGATGATGGAAGTCAGCTGAGAACTGTCAGTCACATTTTCATTTTAGCAATTAAGTAGGAGATTTGAGCAATTTAAAATGTAGTTAAAAATAAGGTCAAAAATTATGGTTTTAGAGATACTTGGGAACACTTAACTCACATGAGAAAATATGATTATCAAAAATGGACAAGTATTTATAATGATAGCAATAAACAATAGTTAATCTGAAAACTAGGGAAACTGGAAAAAAAAAATTCAGAACTATTGAAGACAACACTTTCACCAGTCAGAATCAAAAAGAAGTATATCACACTGAGAGCAAAGTATTTAAAATTACATAACTGCAATAGAACAAATGCATAGAAAATATTAATCAAAATATAATAGAAGATGGGATTCTGAAAAAACTTTTTTTTTTTAAAAAAACAGGGTTAGGTGTTCACATGTTATTGTGATAAGCAAGGTTTGCTACTACATCAGAACTTGGAGAGATTCTCAAATAGGAATAATTAAAGTGGAATAATTTAAAGTAAACAGAACTCAATAATTTCCACAGAGTGTTTAAAGAATTAGAGAAGGAGTGTTAGACAGAATTAAAATGTGTTTAATTGATCTCAGAAACAATTATGTTTAATGGGAATTCCACTAATGGAGACTTTACCTGTGGATTCTTGAAATAATCTCTAAGTGCTCCTCTACAATTTGTTACTGCTGTTTCTTATGTTTACAGGCATACAAGGTAATAGACTTCTACGTAAAGGTAAGGAAGATCTTTTGACTAAATAATCCAAATCTCTTTCTTTACATATCAGTTTCCTTAAAACAAAAAAGGAAGAAAAAAGGATATTTTCATATAGCTGTATGTAAAATGATGCATTTAGGCACTCAGTATGACATCCACACTTAGAGAAGCAAAAAAATCAAGAATTAAGGGTAGCCAACTCCAAAGGATGCTAGGATGGAGGAGATTTCTCCTCTCAGTGTGCTTCCTGCTGCGCTGGTGTGTGAGGCTAAGCAGCTGTCCCAAAGGTGCCGCTGCACACACGGTCACCCATGCAAACCCACAGAGAGCAGTGCCTTCACCAGCACTTGGGGAAAACCAAGCACAAGTCCAGTCCCATTCCTTTTTCCAGCTGGCAAGGACTGACTTTTCCTACTAAAAAACATACACACCTTTGCTGTCTTTATTCACACACACATGGATGTTCACAAATCCCTCAATGGCTTTTAACTCTGTCTAATAACCATGCAGGATTACCCTTTGCCGGATCATCAACTCAGACCCTAACTGTTTCTAAGTGCAGGTCCCCTCTTCCTTGCTGGTTGATCCATCTTGAAGTTCACTCACAAATCACACCTGCACCATTGCAGGACAAAGATCAGGCTCGCATGAAAACCAGCAAGGACTTTTCACAAGGGTATGTAGAGATAAAGCCAGGTGTAATGGCTTTAAACTGAAAGAGGTTGGATTTAGATTAGATATAAGGAAGAAATTCTTCACTATGAGGGTGGTGAGGCACTGGAACAGTTGCCCAGAGAAGTTGTGGATGCCCCATCCCTGGAAGTGTTCAAGGCCAAGCTGGATGGGGCTTTGAGCAGACTGGTCTATTGGAAAGTGTCCATGCCCATGGCAGGAGGGGGGGGAACTAGATGATCTTTAAGGTCCCTTCCAACACAAACCATTCTATGATTCTATGATTCTGTGATTTGTGAGTAGTGGGGTTTAATAAAAAGATAGGGTAGAGTGCAGTGACCAAGCAAAGGGCTTGGACAGACAAGCAGACTGCCCAGCAGCATGTTTACTCACAGACAGACCTTTTTAAACCCCCCTCCATCCCATTTTCTTCCCAGATCAACCTTGGTTCCTCCTTTTCCCCAGCTTTGGCCCTTCCCGTAAACATCCTAGAATAGGTTTTGGACAGTTCCATGGTTCCCTTAAAACATACTGTAAGAAGACTTGTGCAGTTCCACAAACCCCCTCAAATGTCACACCTTAAGTGTAGTCTTTCCCATGGGACTCATGATAGTCTCATTTCCTCTGTCTTTCTAGATACCAGGACCTGTTGGAACTGTCTCTTTAAGACCATGTTTGTGGGTTTTTTAGTGACCCATCAGTCAGTGACCTGAGACCTCTGTTCTTTGCTACTGTTTCCTTTATCTCCTGTTCGACAGGGTTTGTGTATCTTGACTTAATTCATTATTTTTCTGGTATCTTTTGATAGTTTTTGATGCTAAATAACTGCTAACCATTTATGTCAGAAAGCAGGTATGCTTCCACTCTGCTTATGCCCACATTAAGGGTTAAGAAAAAGCTAAGAAAAAATTCTAAAATACTGCAAATAGCTAGAGTGATGTATAAAAAAAAATGAATACTGGATCTCAATTAATTGCTTAAAAATTAAATATAAGTGGATAGGCAGAGGAATATCGAGTATCAGTGCAGAGCAGTAGTCCTTAAAGAAACAGAGAAGTATTGGGCATGACAGCTTTGACCACCTTCCTTCTTATTTTTCCCCATATTTTTCCCTCATTGATACTCATTTTCTTGTTTGTTTAGATGTTCTTCACACTAAGTCTGCAGGATTGTCATAAACTGGGATAGTTGGGATTGTAAGAATTGCTTGGAAGATTCATTCAAACAACATAGGAATTGCCTTTAAAGAGATAAAGATGATTCTTGATCTTTTTCAGCACAATAAGACTGCCTGGTGAGATCACTGGGATTTCACTGCATTTACTGGTTGTTCTTAATGGACTTGTTGCATTTCTCTTCACTTTTCATGTTCTTACTGGCACTGAAATTTTAATATTGAGTTTTTAAGGATGTTAGATGCCAACATCTATTGAATATGCTGTAGTTGCCTATAATTAATCATCTACATCTGGTTATAGCTCCATTGATCTTATATATAATTCTTTTTCTTCAGAATACCTTCAAGTCCACAAACGTCTTCTTGACCTTCTGTATACTTTCTGATGGTCAGATTATCAGCATTTTCATAAAATCACTAATAAAGAGATAGAAATTTCCTTATTTCAGATCATTTTGCAATTAGCTTTATTTTTACAGCTCGTGGAAACTAATTCTCCCTTTCACAATCTCACAGTGTCAGATATGAGTCAGATATTTAATTCTCCAGTTGTACTCCAAGTTTTATTCTCACTGAAATTTTTTCAAGGATTGAATCTTATTTTCCCAGAGCCCCATCTCACTGTGGAATATTGTAGGGTCTTGTAAAATGCTTTTTTTTTGGTATTGTGGTTTTTTTAGGATACTTTTGAGGTTGAATAATTGTTTTGATTTAAGTATGGCATAACAGTCTTTTTTTTAAACCTTCTGTTCCTTCCATGAGACGATTCTGATTTTCTTGGGTATTGAGATTAATGTACTGACTTTTTTGATGGTAAGTGCTTCTGATAACACAAAGAGCTGTAGCAAACTTACTCCCATTTCCTTTATCATAGTTTTTCCTGCAAGTTTTTCCTTGGCAACTGGCTTGAAAGATGCCACATCACAGTCTGTAACTTTTTCATATTTTTGAAAATTTCAGACATCCCCCTTTTCCATTGTCTATTTCTTTCTCTATGCCAAGTCTTTTTATTCAGATAAAGACATTACACTAATTTCTTAGCTCTAAAATTTAGATAATTAGAGAAGTGCTTACATTTAGGATTCACTTTTGACTTGTTTAGCTTAGCATTAGTTCTCCTGATAGGTGGATCTATGAAACCCGCGGAAGCATACAAGTCCTTCTACTATTTTATGGACATGTAGTTTGTAGGAAAGAGTCTTCCTGTGTTAGATACCTTTTATTAAAAGCTGGGACACTAGAATGTTGCAGCTCAAATAGTAGTGTGGGCTTGATGGGCAAATTGGGTTTGAGAAATCATTATTTGTGCTACAGATAATACAATATAATGTTTTTTGGGGGGCTTTATAATGAAGAATAATAATGGGTGTCTTTTGTCCGAATAAAGAAAGTAAAACTATTTAAAAAATCAGTAATTATGACTTTCCTATCTGGTTTCAAACATCCTGCAGCACTGTAAACACTATTTGAATTTAGCCCTTAAATCAAGCCTACCTTCTTAATAGGAACAATGTCATTCATACAAGAGTAATTATCAAAACTCAAGGTGCAGTATGTAATTTTTCCATGCTTCACAACCACAGTTGATACATGTGGCTATAATTTACATTCCCCTTTATAAATAGAAGGATTCTCTGTTGACAATAAGCAATATTATTGTTCTATTTTGATTGTATTAGAAAAGTTTTGGCACAAGTTTTCATGGAAAAAAAGAGGGTCATTAGACATGTACTGCAAAATCAGAGGACGTCTCACAATAATGTGAATTTTTCTCTTTCCCATATTGCTCTGTTTCTTTCATTGTAATATATTAAAAATAGACTTTGGATTAAATTAATTCAAACAAGGGAAGTGGAATATTCAAATATAATCAATAAGAGGATTATAAAGCCTCTTTAAATGTCTTGATCAAACCTGCTGGAAAGTTCAGATCTTACATTCATGGGCTATGTACACGATACTAGAACCATCTTCTGCCTAACCAGTTAGGAAAATTAAAACTCGACTGTGAATAAGGAAGTATTGTTAGTCTACTTTGCAATGCATTCCTGGTTAATAAGGATATGTATTTATTGAGAATCCAGGTTCTCAGCAGACATAAGGTACAATACTTAAAGATGAGTGCCTGGGTTCTAACTACCAAAACTTTGACCACTAGATCAAATTAAACATATAAATGCTGAATAATATTGTTTAAAATTATATAGCTTCATGGCAGCATCTGTAGGGAGATTTTAATTTTTGCAATTTTATGTGACTTATTTAACATATGATAACATCATAATTTTAGTGTATTCCTTTGTGATTTAAGTGCTGATTCATCTAACTCCCTCATAGTATTATCTATGTAAGCTTTTTTGTCTGCACTCAGCTGCATTTGAGGCTTGAGCAATTATAGAAATAGATGCCCTATACCATCGTGGTTTCCTTGTAGAAAACTTATTTAAAGTGTACAAGATTTTACAATAATGTTGCTTGTTTTCAAGTAAAATATATTATCCAGCAGAATACTGGAGATGTATGCAGCAAAACTGTTTCATTAAGACAAGAGTCACATCATCGTTCTGGTATTGAAAAATGTTTAATATAACCATTCTCCTTCCTTGTACCCTGAGAAATGTTTGTTTTCTCTAGACTAGTAGTAAGAAACAAATACACAAACAGAAATACATAGTTTATTTACCAAAGATTAACTGAAATACAAAGTAGTAAAGAAAACTGTAGGCAAACTAGAAAACACTGGGAAATGTGGCATGTATGATCAAAAAGATCCAATGAATCTCTCGTTTCTTGGATTTTTTGTTGTCTTACAAAAGATGAAATTTTAAAACATGATTCAATATTCTCAGTGTGATTATAGATCTGACCTGGAAAATATTACATGATCCATATGGACTCAAAACACTGACAGTGAAGAGCTGTTCCTTTTGTTCCTCCTATTCTCAAGTTAAGAAATCATGTATCACATTAAAACCAGCAGCAAGTTATTCTCCTCCAGTTCCTCTCTGCAAGTGATCCGTCATAGAAAGCAAACATTTAAGCTAATTATATTTATGACTATATTTGCTTTCAGTTCCTCTAGATTTCTGAGTTAATAATTTTGTTACAAGCCAGATAACTCATTTTTAGAAAGCAAAATTTTCCTTGCTTTGATCATTAAAAATGTACTTTACATGTACTTCTGTTCAATGGAAAAAATTGTTTTTCCTCTGTATTCTGTGTCTTGCCATACAGAAATATGTGTTCACTATCTCTTAGAATGGGATTCAAATGTTTGTAGTCAAATGTTAAGGAGAACACTAGCCTCTTTTTACTAAGCAGTATGATTTGGAAAAACAAAATGGGTTTTGTTTTCATAGTGAATAGGAAGCATGGATTAAGACCAAATTATTTCACTACAACCATTTTTAATACAGCAGTTCACAAACTGAGGGAAAGAGTCCATGGCTACTCAGAGGTCAGTTGCTACTACTTAGCTTATCAGCAGGATGGGAAATAATCATGCCTGAAAAGCTGCTGCAGAGTTCCTGGTGGCCAGGGGCTTTCTCATCTCCAATTTCTGCCTAGCCAGAACTTTCTCATCAGTGCTCCCTAACTCACGCCTAGCTCTGAGAGTTATAGTCGATGTCCCGGGTTTCTGCAGCAAAAATCCATATGGTCTCAAGTTGGCAGCAACTTGGGAATGAAAGAATTTGTATTTCTTATCAAAATATCCAGTAATTGGAGTTATTCAAGGGAAATAAGGCACGTCTCTGAAGCCAGGGTGAATACTCATGTTGGCTGTTACTAGGGAAGGAAATGTTAACCAGTTTGAAACTGAAGTAATGAAGGTAAAAACACTAATTTTACCACACGGGAAAACCAAATAATGACATGTTAATGTAACTTTTTATGCTTATAACCTTTTTTGTCTCAATTTTTGGATTATTTCTTAAATAATTATTCTTATCCAGGTGTTAAATAAGCAACTATTTTTCATCTATAGACATATTTGAAATAGTTCCCACTTAAGAATTTTCCCTTACATGAAAATTTTCATAAGATTTACGCTCCTCCAAAAAAGGGCATTGACCTTGACAAGGACAAATCATAAGAACTGTTAATTTATGTTGAATATTGCATACAGTTTTACTGAAAATCCCCTGACGTGTCTTGCCTCCATTTTCAAACATATATTCAGGAATTGTTCATGCATTCCTGTTAATAAAAATTTTGCCCTTTTTTAGTCAAAACCTTTGGAGTAAAAACAAAAAACCAGAAGCTAAATATAAAGTTAATATTGTGTAAAAGAAGGATTATATGTGAAATAAATTTATGATTTTTTTAAATAAGAAAAGTATCCTAACTAGTGACTGACGGGTTGTGTTACAATAGATAGTGTGTAGGAAATGACATGTAGTCATCTACTTATTATGTTTATTTTGTACTTGTTACTTTTAATCTACTTCAGGGATAAATTTTAGTGCTGTAAGGCAGAAAATGTTTTGAAAGGTTTTTAAGATTTTCTGGCTTAGTAAGTCATTGTGCCAAATTGTCAAAATCTGTGATGAGAATGTGACTGAAAGACAAAGTCATGGAGTTGTCTCTTTCATTCTGTAGTTTAGCCGTCCATCACTGAATGTTCTCAGAGAGAAAGTACCAGGCTACAAAGATCTGATGGTTTATTCTCTAACTTTTCTGTCCTTAGGTGAATGACTAGATTCAATATACACACTTTGTGTGTGTATATGTAGGAATACCATACATCAACTAATGTATAGGGGCATATAAGCATTGATGATTTATCAGCCTTGAAAGTTTTCCATTTATTAATTATAGAATTTTTAAAATAGACTATGCAGTGACTTAACTTCAGGTTGTACATTCTAGCTAAGAGTGTGCATTAAGTGTCTGCAATATTGTTATAAAAATTATTTCCCTTTTATAAAAGCTTTACAAATTGTAAGAAAATACATAGCCACCTACAATATATTAATGTTATACTTAGGAAGACGTTTTATTTGCAAGAGATTGTGATTTGCAAGAGTTTATAATATAGCCAGTTTATTACTAGCAAAATTATTCTAAATAACATCTACATTAGTTAGATGTTTTTATGACACATTTCTGTGATATGTACAATGGAGAAGTTAAGCACTGGTACAGGTTTCCCAAACATGTAATTTCAATCCTTGGAGATATCCAAAACTCAACTGGATGAGGCCCTGAGCAACATGCTCTAACTGAAGTTAGCTCCACTTTGTGCAGAGAATTGGACCAGCTGACCTACTTAAGTCCTTTCCAACCTAAATCTTTCTATCATTCTGTTCTAATTAGAAAAGGCCAGATTTTATTAATATGATAGTTTAGTAGATGTTCAGGCAGTAGTTTAGTAATATAGTAGACAAAGGACTTTAGGTGAAGGTATCAATAGGACTTAAGCTTGTATGTTATTTGTAAAACATTCATAATTCAGCAGAACCCTATAGGAATCAAAACTGACTTGAGTTGAACATAAGATGTGTGTAGAAGATGGACACAACAGAGAAAACACCTAACGGAACACAACTTTATTTTTCATCAACCGCACTGACCTCCTTAAAAACAAACAAATAAACAAACAAAAAAACCCACAGCATTTGAGATAATAAGGAATATTTCCTAAAATACTTTTTAATTAAGTTAAACTGAGGCATAAAGCTTCAAACTATGCAATTAGACTTTTGCATTCCAAAAAGACCCCAAATCAAAACCGAAACCCAATGAATTTTACTGACAAATTTTTTCCTAACTTCTTACAGCTGTAAGCTACAAAATGTTTCAATTTTTTTTGTTTCCTTTTTTTGGCCAGTAATAATTCCATTTTTCATTAAAATATTAGACTTCATGGACAGCAACCTTATCAAATGTCTTTTTTCCCAGTCTCTCCTGGACTGTCTCTACTATCTGCATTCTTGTATGGCTGGATACCATTCTCAATATAACTTGTTGGAGGGAAGAAGAAAAAAAAGGCTACAACAGAACCTCAGAGACGATTTCACACATCTGTTCCTGCAGGTGATCTTTCATTCTTTTTCATTTATAATTAATGAAAAATAATGGTGCTGACACAAGTTAATTACTATGAAGAATTACAGTTTATGCTATTCATTATTTTAATGGCAAATTACTTGAGATTTTCAAACACTGTGCCTCAGCAATTAGAAGTGTTCATAAGGAGTTCACCTGTGATTTTTTTTTTATGAGTTTGCACTCTGCATAGTGAAGGGAACACCCAATGTTTTTCATTAACAACCAAGGTAACACAACAAGAGATATTAATCACCAGTCCTGTGTCTGAGGGACGAAAATTAAGAACAAACTGAGCATATGTTGATGTAGCAGAGGTCAATCAACAATACACAAAGATATTCATTACAGTTAAACTTTTCTCAACAGATGTAGAAGAAATATTATTAAACCTTGTCATTTAAAAATGATTTAATGTAATTAGAAATACTGTCATATCTTTGCCAAACTATTAAATTACTTGTTTAAAAAATAGAATTAATATGCACCTCATTAGCATATGCAAATTAGGATAATGTTTTTTCTGTATCTTATGAATACACAAATTTTAAAAGTATATGTCATATTTTTCAGATAATTAAAGATAATGTATGGTTGAAACATACTAAACAAGTCTAATGTGTGTAGGTAAATGACTATGAAAAATACTCACCCAATATATTTAGACTGAGTAATAGCTGACAATGGGTTGCCTTGCATTTTGCCTAAAAAGATTAAATAATGAGAAACAGTATTCCTTTCACTGTGTATCACTGGTGTATACTTTGAACAATGCATGGATCAACACAAAAATTAGCTCAAGAAGTGCTGTTAAACCTGTTTATCTTTCACCTAATTAGCTTTTAGGCAGATTAAATCCTACTTCACTATTCAACAATCTACTGCTATGTTAACCTTATAGAAATCATCAGTTTCAGTGCAAGTATTATCATGAATCATGGAACACAAATTGTAAGATAGCACTTCAACATACATCAAACATCTGATCCCAAAAACAAAGCCACAGTGCCCGGATAAGATTTTACAACAGAATACAAATCACAGGAACCATAAAAAAATGCAAAGTAATACATGGAAGAAAAAAAAAGAAAAACAAACACCTAGATTTTAATACTTTGAAAATATTGTAGACAGCATGAAGAGCCATGATTTCCATAGATGTGTTACTCCTGGCTGGAGTACATCTGATACACAAGTACATAGGAAAAGACAGAAATTTCTAACAGATCTCAAACACAAGGAAAATAACCTGTCAGAAATTTCCTCACTTTTATGCATTTACTGAATTACATTTCTGTTGGAATGTCAAAATATATTTTCTGAGAACTTTTACACCATATATAGACTATCTCTCATGATTCAGAAGCTAAGGTTTATCTTTATGATTTTTATTTATTTATTTATCCATTATAAATGTGGTTTGGAAAGAGGCAGGATGCTTGTTAGATCACCAGCAAACTGTAGACTTAACAGTTCTCTTATTGTAAATCTGTAGCACTGCTACTAAGCATTTCAAAAGCAAACATCCATAAAATATAAAAAGCTTGTGCTCTTTTAATGCAGACAGACACTCACTGGGGACTCCTCCAATACCACTGAACTAATTTTCATTTAAAACTAATAAAGACATGACCCAGGATCTTCAAACTTGAAGTCTATTATCTGGATATTAATCAACTGTTCCTCTACTTCTCTGTTGCTTACATTTGTTGTAATAGATTAAAGGCAGCAGAGATATTCCCCCTCCCCCCCCCCCAAAAAAAAAGTGTTTACTTATATTCTCTACCTTCTAAGTTCTAAAGGAAAAGCTCTGGGCTATTTGACACTAGGTATACAACCAGTTGTGGAATAAATCTATCAGTGCTGAGAAGAAGATCTTGGTGTTAAAAGGCATTTGTAGGTTAAGTCAAGGAGATGACAAAGAGGTAGTCTCATCAACCACCAAAATATTCTAAGATTCAGAGGCATTTTACTAGCCTACCAGTAAATATTTTAAAAAACACCGTGGCAATCAAAATTATGGGTCATCACATCAATAAATACAGTGTTTTTGCATTATTGTTCCTGATGGTAACTAAGTCTCTGAGGCTTATAATCTGTGGAAAATGGTAGGGTTAGGAAATGCCAGGGAAAAGGATGTCTGTACTTGTAGAAAAGTTTTTAAAATGTTTCCTTGTGAAAAGTTTGTGGTTTGTTGTTTGTTTTTTTTTCTTTTAGCCTGGATTTGTCATTGAAATATTTTCTTCTCTTGTTTCGTCACTCTCATATAAGAAAAAAAAAAAAAAAGTAAAAAAGATTAAATACGTAAATTTGTGCAGCTTTCAAATACTTCCCCTCCTGAGCCATAGCAGCAAACAACAATGAATTTGCCTGCACTAACCACTTATATTTTAAATCTTGTGTACTCGTAAGGTTGAAACATAGCTGCATGTATTCTGAAAGTACTGAACCAGAGTCTCGCTGGGTTTGAATTGACATAATTCCATTGTAGCCAGCAGATGTCCAATACTTTGCAGCATAATTTTGACATTATAACTCTTCTTGATTCTGGAGTTACCCAATTTAGTGAACTGAAATTAGACATCACACTGCATTCTGAACATGCATATAGATTTCCAGGGCACCTAGAAAGTTTCCAGTAATGCTACTCAAGTATTACTGCTTTAACAAATATACATAAGGAAAATAATCTTAAAATAAATTATCTGGTGCATAAAATGAAGAAAAATTTCATGGTGTAGAATTACTACTGTTCAAGCAACTAGTAATTCAACTAGTTGCAACTAGTCAGTTCAGCAACTGACTGCCCAAATCCAGTGAATATGAAATAAGTTTAGTCTACTTGATTTTCTCTTTGATGTCTTCTTCATTGTCTTTTTACTTTGTGAAATTACTGTGAATTCTTTTCATAGTGAACCATATAATGATACCGATTTTAAACAGGTCTTTCTAGTGTCTTCCAAGATTCATTATATTTAAAGATTAGTAACACAATATTGCTTAGATTTCTCAGTTGCAAATCCAGGAAGGAGTGCATCCTAGGTCTAAAGGTTGAATTTGCCAGTAGTTTAATATTAAGGATTGGGTTTACAATGAAAGATTCAAAGAATGAATAATGTGATTTGAAGAAAAAAAAAAAATAAGGTGAAAGGCTAGGAAGATGGCCTTCTCTATTATGGATAGCAGGAGCCTTAAAAAAATAGCTGAAAAATATTATTCATATCTTCCTTCTTGCATGATAAAAACATTTAAATCACATTGTAATAGCATACCCATTTCAGCTGTATAAGGACAGGGAGGTTGCTGTAAGTTGCAGTCACAGTAATACATTCTACATATGATAGGCAGCCTTTTTCCAATGAGGATAGAGTTTCTGATGTGGTATGGGAATGTCAGTGAGTTTCAAACTGCTGTTCAGCGTAAAGAGCATAATCTTGTAGTCTGACTAATTTGACAGATATATCATTGCTTGCTTATGTAATTTTTTATTGCCGCTGATCAAATCATGCACAGATTTGATATTCATGGATGCATGGCCTGGATTAATGATGTAAATCTTCATCTCTGTGATAAAAGAGCCATGTCTTAGTTGTTGTCAGAAGTCTTCATGAGCTTAATTCCAACCTGAGTCATATCACATGTATTTATCATACTCAATCCCTGGTTGAATGAAGTTGAAAATATGTCTTGCATGAACAGATTCATTGTTAAGTTTTAAGGAATTCACTGGAAATTAAATTCTATGTTCCTTTTTATACACACAAACATACATACACATATTCATACATCTATCTATTTTACTGTCGTGGTTTAACCCCAGCCAGCAACTAAGCACCACGCAGCCGCTCACTCACTCCCCCCCCATCCAGTGGGATGGGGGAGAAAATCGGGAAAAGAAGTAAAACTCGTGGGTTGAGATAAGAACGGTTTAATAGAACAGAAAAGAAGAAACTAATAATGATGATGATAACACTAATAAAATGCCAACAGTAGTAATAAAAGGATTGGAATGTACAAATGATGCCCAGGCCAATTGCTCACCCCCCACCGACCAACCCCCAGCCAGTCCCCGAGCGGCAATTCCCTGCCCCCCCTTCCCAGTTCCTAAACTAGATGGGACGTCACATGGTATGGAATACACTGTTGGCCATTTGGGTCAGGTGCCCTGGCTGGGCATGAGAAGCTGAAAAATCCTTGACTATAGTCTAAACACTACTGAGCAACAACTGAAAACATCAGTGTTACCAACATTCTTCAGATACTGAACTCAAAACATAGCACTGTACCAGCTACTAGGAAGACAGTTAACTCTATCCCAGCTGAAACCAGGACATTTACAGAATGCTAAAGAATGTTATGGTGCTGGATAGGTAACTTAACATGGGCAGTATGTGGTCTACTTCATCTCTGCTCTGTCTGCTCTAGAAATTTTTGCCTTTTTTTCCTCTTAAAAGTTGAGGGAACCCATTTACCAGTACAAATGTAAAGGAGTTACTGACTGTGGGCATGCAATGAAACAAGATACATTAAACATTTAATTCCCATTATGACAACGACAGTATACCAAACCCAAACCTCCTCCACCTTTTGAAAATGCTTTTGAAGCCTTTTGAAAAGGCTTTTAAAAGGAAGAAAAAAAAAGGTGGTAAGAACCACTTCTGAAGACTCCAGCAGAGCATTCATTGACAGCTACCTTCCAAAAATGCTAAATTAAATTGACCTAAAACATGTTCTGTGCCATATTTCACTTCAGCAGAGAAGCTTCTCAAAGTTTTGTATTGCCTGTATTCTTATTGCTTTGCAGTTATGTTCTTAGGAAATTTTATTGAAATCTTAATCTGCAATAGATATTTCAGCATTGATCTAAGTAGACTTCTAATGTATTTTACATATAATAAACACACTTAATAGAAATTTCTCTGAGGGAGCTCTGAGTCACCAACTAAGTAAGGCCTAACTGTGCTGCCAAACTTCGTCATACACTCTTGATATTTATACCATCAGCTCTAAGAAAGTTAGTTAGTTCCAAATAGGATCCATTAACTTTTCTATTGCTGTGATTTTTTACCAATATTTGTAATGTGTATCTTAAACCTCTTAGCATAGGAGCAACAGAAGACAAGTGCAAAGGATAACTTGCATGTATTTTAAAAAAAGTTTGATAGTATGGAAAACTTAGATGAGCGGTTTCAAACAGCATTTATAAAGTATGACCCACAGAGTATAGTAAAGTTCAATTTATAGTTTGCATGTAATATCTTTTATTGGGGCAAATTTTGCAAAGTAATTTCTAATGTTTCATTTGAGAATGTCTTAGAGATCCACCTACAATGTCTTTACTAAAGGCAATAATGAAGGAGCTATGGCACTCACCACAGTGCAGCTATTTCACAATTAATTGCAGATTTAAAATTGTTGACCAAAATAACTGGGCAATGAATAATAAGATCTAAAAATCTAGTCACGATTGACTTACAAATGAAAATGTCAGACAATTGTATACTACACCTAATGATTGCAAGTGAATGGCTCCACTAACCAGTTATAGACCCAAAATAAGGGGGTGAGTCCCTTATTTATATACACTTTACAATGATGTGAAAGATTCAAGGAGTTGAAAGTACTTCCTGGTTTAGACTTCCATTCATTATGCAAGGAATTCGGAGAAATATTGAGATATTTAAAGTTTTCTGCCAGATTAGATAGAAAACAAACAAACCAGGAAACAAACAAACCAGTTTCATCCAGTTTGGTAGCCTCAGCACATGCTGTGCTTTGGCACATGTGGAATGCATGTAAAATAGGCTGGAGGAACGAAAGCCTGCCTCTGGTGGGTCCCAGAACAGGAATCTTCATACTTGAACCTAAGATTCAGCACTTCAAACCTATGAGGCCTGAGATCAGATGATAGGCATCTGGAGTGAAAGATATCAGAACAAGTACTCATATTAGCAGGTATCTACATTTGTAGAATAACCTCTGAGCTATTCAGCTGTTGCTCCCCAAATAGTCCAAGAACAGGAGACATTTAGTTTGCGATTCATCTTACCCTAATGTAATTGTCTAATATAGGTCAAAAGAGATGTGCCCCAGAAGTTCATAATTTCTCCCTATGGATTAGAAAGTGAGCCCAGGGTAAATGAATCAGAGACTCATTATGGAGGCTTGCACTGTAGATGCCAAAAGGTAGCTGAGATGAATCCCCCTTCATGTGGTGAAAAGTCTTCATAGCCCTGCTATAAATTGAGACAGAGACACCAGCAACCAGAAAGAAACGTGAGAGAGATTATTTATGATTGCTAGGAAAGATTATCTATCAGTTGGAAGAATGTTTCCTGCCCTCCACCCATCTGCAGTCTGCACAACAAAACATAAGCCATGATAAGTCACAGTAAAAGGGGAGCATAACAGCTGGCTGAACAGTTAAGTCTTTTCTCCCCGCTTATCCTTACTTAGAATAAAATCAGTTCTCTGCTGCCTCTCAAGTCCCCCCTCCACTCCTGTGAGGGAACAAGGTACAATCAAGAACTGCCATTCCTCTCGTGCCCTACCTAAACTGCTCACAAAATGCAGTTTAAACTAACCTGACTCGTTTTGACAGTCAAAATAGGAGGGGCTTAGATGAGCAGCAGACCTAGCAGACCAATTTGGACTTCACAAGTAGGAAGCGGCAAGTAACTAGCAGAGGAGACATGGTCAAATCCCTCCTAAACACATTTGGATAAAAGAGCAGTGATTTCATGCTTAATGTCTTGCCTGCAATGAATTGAATACCTGGCTGAGTCATATGCAGGCTGAATTTCTCTGCTAAACCTGAATCTAAATAAAATTTTGGGAATTAATTTGAAAAAAATCTTGGGGAATATCCATTTGATAATTCATAGGCTTTCTGGCTGATGAATCTCATTTTAAACTTGCATTTTGATATTTTTTTCAAAACACAAAAATGTGACTTCCTAATCCCATCTAAACCAAGGAATGGATCATGGGGCCTGATGCAACTTGGCTTTCATTCAGTGTTCATGTTTGTTCTGTTATGGTCTACAGTTCAGCTTAAGTTTAATGTATCATATTAATTTATTTTGTAGGAGTTGATCAATTAACTTGAGAAAACTCTGTGTAGTGTTGATTCAATCATATAACAAGCATAATTTAATACAAATCGCACATCAGACATTGATTTTGCCCAACTGCTCGGTAGAATTAGTGTCACTAAAGGATGCAGCCAAGCTGAACTAACAATATTAAGCATTTCTGCAATTTATCTCTTGCTATAATGAACAGTAAATGATATAATGACCAACAAGATTAATGATAAAGTAAACATGCTAGTTAGATTCACTCCACAGAAGTCCAGTTCAAGGCAGTGCCTTGTAATCAATAATCTGGGACTTGTAATAACAAGTAGGAATGCTAATATAAAGATGGACTCGTTAATAGAATTTGAAAAAATATATTTATCCAGTAGTTATATTTTTAGTTATATAAATTCTAACTGCTTCCAGAATTAGTGCTGCAAGTGTGAATGTCAATAGCTGCTTTGATAAAAAGTACAAAATCCAGAATATTTCAGATGCTTGTTTCATTAACTAGGAAACTAGCTTACAAAAACTTAATTGAAGTTACTCCACTTCTCAACTGTTGGCAAAGAATCAATACAAAAATTTTTGAATTATTTAATATTTAAATTAATAAACCTACCAATCACATGCAGATTTCAGACACTGGTGTGGTGAGTACAAGAAACTGAACCAGTATAAAAGGAAACAGACTAGAACAATTTATGAGAAGAAAAGTTTAGAAATGCCCTCTGTCTTATTTTCTACTATATCTGATGAACAGTGAAAAATCTTGTTGACTCCTTGATCACTGGTCAAATTTCATTTTTTACACCTCTGTTCTTGGAATTTTTTTGTGTTATTGTTTGTGGCATTTTGTAGTTTGTTTTTTTTTTCCAGTTTTCTGCTGAATATGTTTGCCATTATCACAGACCATGCTCTGCCCCCTGGAATACCTTCCTGGAAAACAGAAATCAAGCAAAGTTCTTTTGAATTTCTAGGGTTTTTACCCAAAATATTTTCTAGCACAAGTAACATACTTTAGAAGAAAAGCAAATGTTTAGCCTACCAAGCTGTAAAGAGGGTCCCTTGTTGTCACAGAGATGTGGTCACAGAGATGTTGATGTTAAAACATCAAATTGACCATAAGCCTAGTTTACTTACATGTTATGAACTGTTGCAGTTATTCTCACAGTTTAAAACAGGGAATAGATTCATAACATCAATCCTCTCATAGGCTGCATTGAGAATAGCTTAAATACTTCATCATTTTTATGAAGTTGAATTTCAGAAACCTATTGGATGATGGCAATGTTGAATGCCACAAACTGAATGAGTTAATGAATTATATTTTTGCATTTGGTGACAGAAAACTGAGTAATTCATGCATCCAAACAAACCATATCCACTCAAGCTTTAAATATCAAACTCAAAGAACTGTTCTTACACCAGCTGAGAATTTTTCTTAGAAATGTGTTGGAAAGGAACTTTAAAATGCTAGTTGAAAAATAACAGTGTTTTGTACACAAATCAGTTGCATTTTCAGAATATTTTTTGTAAATGAAATAGTAAAAACTAGTTTCCTCTATGCTTAAGAAGCGTGAATGCGGTAGCAAGGTGCTGCTATTTCTGAGAAGTCTTCAACACTGGTAGGAGACATCATTAAGCAATATTGACATGTGTTTAGTCAGATGTAGAGAAAAAGCTGTTTCCCCCGTATCTATCATATTACCTCCCTAAATCAATCATGTCAACAGGGATATAAAGGCAAACTTCTGTTCTTGCATCAGTTTTCTTTAGCTGTAAATTTCCATGTTCAGAGAATTTATCTAACAATAATTTACAAATATTTGTTATTTTACTGTAGTCTATAAAAAAGTCTACTTTTATATTTATAGAAGTATATTATTTATTTTAATAAACAATCATAGACGTAGCTAAATACTGCATCTTAAATTCCACTCAGTACTACCTCTTTTTGTCCCAAGGATATGAAAGATACTAATAGCCAAGTCTTGGTGTCAGATTCCACAGCCTGCACAAACTATGCAATCAGTCAAAAAAAAATCCACTGACTCGAATTAAAATCCTTTACATTTTTATTATTCCTACAGTGATAAGCTAAAAAAGAAAGCAGAGAATGAAAATATGGGATAAATAACTTCCTTAAAATTCTGTTATTTAATTCTTAATTGGGCTAATATGTTAAAAGTTAACCATTATGGCTGAGCCAAGAAGGAAAAGAAGGTCTCTTAGTACTCACTCAGCTGAATGTTGAAGGAAATTTTCCCTCAGTAATAGAACAATCTTCCGTATTAATTTTTAAATGTTACAAACTCTTCAATTTTTTGTCATGATATTTTTCTACTTGACTGCAAATTGTTCACTGAAAGAGGCTGTTTCGTTAGTGGGAAATCAAAGAATGAGAGAGACAAAGCTTTTAAAAGAAAAAATTAGTAGCTATTAAGAGATTTCCGCCACCATACTGTGTCTATGATGGCAAGATGAATCTTTTCAGACCTGAGTTTGAATCTTTGAGAGTTCAAGACATTGCAGATGTGTGCTTAAAGAGCTGAAGGAGCTGAGTGACCTGTTGGCTGTGACCAGTGAAAGGAGAGACTGGAAGCTACACCAGGATTGAAAATAGAGACACTTCATCATGCTGTTCAACCTTCCCAGAGGCAGAGATTGAGCAGAATTTTTGAAGGATGAGTGGAAGGATAAAGGACTGCAATAAGAATGTGGCTTGGAAGAAAGGAAGATGCTCTTGATAGAAAGTTTTTCTTGGATTTATTTGGAAAGGAGCAAAGATAATAAAACCTGTCCCACCTGGGGACAAGGATCAAAACATTGGGCTTCTTTTAACTGCTGTTTCTTAAGAATAGAATGGAATGGAATAGAATAGAACAGAACAGAATAGAATAGAATAGAATAGAATAGAATAGAATAGAATAGAATAGAATCACTTAGGTTGGAAAAGACCATTGAGATCATTGAGTCCAACAGTAAATCTAGCACTGCCAATTCCACCACTAAACGATGTCCCTAAATGCCACATCTACACGTCTTTTAACAACTCAGCCACTTCCTTGGGCAGCCTGTTGCAGTGCCTGATAACTCTTTCGGTGAAGAAATTTTTCCTAATATCCAATCTAAACCTCCCCTGGCACAACTTGAGGCTATTTCCTCTCATCCTATCACTTGTTACCCAGGAAAAGAGGCTGAGACCCACCTCACTACAACTAGTTGTAGACAGCAGTAAGGTCTCCTCTGAGCCTCCTTTTCTCCAGGCTAAACAACCCAGTTCCCTCAGCCACTCTTCATAGGACTTGTTCTCTAGATTCTTTACTAGCTTCGTTGCTTCTCTTTGGACACGCTCTAGCACTTCAGTGTCTTTCTTGTAGTGAGGGGCCCAAAACTGAACACAGTATTTGAGATGTGTCACACCAGGGTGGAGTACACAGGACAATCACTTCCCTAGTCCTGCTGGTCACACCTTCTGATACCAGCCAGGATGCTATTGGCCTTCTTGGCCACCTGGGCACACTACCAGCTCATATTCAGCTGGCTGTTGACTAACATCCTCAGGTCATTTTCCACCAGGCAGCTTTCCCTACTCTTCCCCTAGCCTATAGCATTGCATGGGGTTGTTGTGACCCAAGTGCAGGACCCGGCACTTAAGCTTTTTGAACCTCAAAAAGCTGGCCTCAGCCCATCAGTTCAGCCTGTCCAGATCCCTCTGTAGAGCCTTCCTACCCTCAAGCAGGTCAACACTCCTGCCCAAATTTGTGTCGCCTGCAGACTTGCTGGGGGTGCACTCAATCCCCTCATCAAAACCATTGCTAAAGATATTAAAACAAAACTGGCCACAATACTGAGCCCTAGGGAACACCAGCTGTGACTGGCTGCCAACTAGATTTACCTCCACTCACTGCCATTCTTTGGGCCCAGCCATCCAGCCAGTTTTTTACCCAGTGAAGAGTATGCCCATCCAAGCCATGAGCAGCCAGTTTCTCCAGCAGAATGCTGTGGGAAACAGTCTCAAAGACTTTACTAAAGTCCAGGTAAGCAACATCCACAGCCTTTCCCCCATCCACTAAGTGGGTCGCCTTGTCATAGAAGGAGATCAGGTTAGTCAGGCAGGACCTGCCTTTCATAAACCCAGGCTGACTAGGCCTGATCACCTGGTTGTGCTGTACCTGCTGTGTGATGGCACTCAAGATGATCTGCTCCATAACCTTCTCCAGCACCAAGGTCAGGCTGACAGGCCTGTAGTTCCATGAATCTTCTTCCAGCCCTTCTTGTAGATGGGCATCACATTTGCTAACCTCTGCTGGGACCTCCCTGTTTTGCCAGGACTGCTGAAAAATGATGCAAAGTGACTTGGTGAGCACTTCTGCCAGCTCCCTCAGTGCCCTTGAGTAGATCCCATCCATCCCCCTAGACATGTATATGTCTAAGTGGTGTAGCAGGTCACTAACCATTTCCCCTTGCATTATGGGGCTTCATTCTGCTCCCCATCCCCGTCTTCAAGCTCACTGGGCTGGGTAGCCTGAGAACAATTGGTCTTTACTGTATAAGACTGAGGCAAAGAAAGCATTAAGTACCTCATACTTTTCATTAACCTTTGTCACTGTGTTTCCCCCTGCATCCAATAAAGGATGGAGATTCTCCTTAGCCGTCCTTTTGTTGTTAATGTATTTAAAGAAACTTCTTTTATTGCCTTTTACTGCGGTAGCTGGGTTAAGTTCTAGTTGGGCTTTGGCCCTTCTAATTTTCTCCCCACATAACCTCATGACATCTTTGTAGTCCTCCTGAGTTCCCTGCCCCTTCTTCCAAAGGTCAAAAACTCTCTTTTTTTTCCCCCAAGTTCAAGCCAAAGCTCTCTGTTTAGCCAGGCCAGACTTCTTCCCTGCTGTCTTGTCTTTCAGCACACGGGAGTGGCCTGCTCCTGCACCTTGAAGATTTCCTTCTTGAAGAATGTCCAGCTGTTGTGGTTTAACCCCAGCTGGCAACTCAGCCCCACACAGCTGCTCATTCACTCCCTCCCAGTGAGATGGTGGAGACAATTGGAAGAGGAAAAGTTAAGAAACTCATGGGTTGAGATAAAGATAATTTAATAGCTAAAGCAAAAGCTGTGTGCACAAGCAAAGGAAAATAAGGAATTCATTCACTGCTTCCCATCAGCAGGCAGGTGTTCAGCCATCTCCAGGAAAGCAGGGCTCCATCACACCTAACGGTTACTTGGGAAGACAAATGGCATCACTCTGAACATCTGCCCCTTCCTTCTACTGCCTCCAGCTTTATATGCTGAGCATGATGTCATATAGCACAGGATATCCCTTTGGTCAGCTGGGGTCAGCTGTTCCAGCTGTGTGCCCTCCCAACTTCTTGTGCACCCCCAGCCTGCTCCCTGGTGGGGTGGTATGAGAAACAGGAAAGGCCTGGACTCTGTGTAAGCACTCCTCAGCAGTAATGAAAACATCCCTGTATTATCAACACTGTTTCCAGCACAAATTCAAAACGTAGCCCCATACTAGCTCCTATGAAGAAAAGTAACCCTATCCCAGCCAAAACCAGCACAGCAGCGTTCCAGGACTCCTTTGCCCTTCAGGACTGTCTCCCAAGGCACTCTGTCAACCAGGCCCCTGAACAGGCCAAAGTCTGCCCTCTGGACATCCAAGGTAGCAGTTCTGCTAACTACCCTCCTTACTTCTCTGAGAATTGAAGGCTATCATTTCATGATCGCTGTGCCCAAGACAGCCTCCAACAATCACATAACCCACAAGTCCTTCTCTGTTTGCAAATGACAGGTCCAGCAGGATGCCTTCCCTAGTGGGCTAACTCACCAACTGTGCCAGGAAGTTGTCTTCCACATTCTCCAGGAACTTCTTAGACTGTTTGAACTTTCTTCACTGCTGTATTGTATTTCCAGCAGACATCTGGTTAGTTGAAGTTCCCCATGAGAACAAGGGCTAGCAATTGTGAGACTTCTTCCAGCTGCTTACAGAATATTTCATCTGTCTTCATCCTGGTTAGGTGGTCTATATCAGACTCCCACCATGATATCTGCCTTCTTGGCCTTTCCCTTGACTCTCCCATAAACACTTGACCTTTTCATCACCATTGTCAAGCTCTAGACAGTCAAAATACTCCCTAACATACAGGGCTACCCACCACCTCTCATTCCTTGATTATCACGTTTGAAGTTTTTATAGCCATCCATTGCAGCACTCTAGTTTGTGAGTCATCCCACCATGTTTCCATGATTGCAATTATGTCATAGTTTTCCAGCTGCATAATGGCTTCCAACTCCTGTTTGTTGACCATGCTGCATGCATTGGTGTAGATGCACTTCAGTTGGGCTGTTAATCTTGCCACCTATTTTGAGGGACAAGCCCTAATTCCTATGTGACTGTTCTCAGTTGCTTCTGTGCTTTCTAATACATCAACAACTCTCACATCTTTGCTGCCACATGGATCCCCATCCCCTGCCTCCACTGAGAAGGCTAGGGTGCTGTGCACATTAGTACAGGGACATTTCAAAGGTGCTCCAGAGTACTCAGCACACCATGGAGCAGACTGAAGGACCTTGCTAGCCCACTGTCCCTCAAACTTGACGCCCCCAAGCTTATCTCTAGTAAGCCTAGTTTTATCCCTTTCCCCCTTCAAGTCCCTCTTTCAATGAGCCCTGCTAACTCTTCTGCAAAGATCCTTTCCCCCCTTTGAGACAGGTGTACCCTATCTGTCACCAGCAGGCCTCGTGTCATGTAGAATAGAATAGAATAGAATAGAATAGAATAGAATATTTACAGTTGGAAGGGACCTGCAATGATCACCTAGTCCATCTGCCAAAAGGTTGAACTGCAGTCTATATTTTTATGGGCTCTTTTCAAAGTTGAGTTTCTGCATTTGTTTTTTTGTTGTTGTTGTTTGGTTTTTGTTTTGGTTAGGGTTTTTTTGTGGGTTTTTTTCCATCCACAAAAGAAAGAAATGACAAGGAAGAAAAAAAAAAACCTCATAGCACAAGCTTCAATGAAAACTATGTCTTTCAAAGCCTTTGTCTTGTGTTAATTAAATTAAAACTGAATGAAAAAGAAGAGCTATAAAAATGTTAATTAATGATAGAGGTTTTGGAAGCAATTTAAGCCTTATGCTTTTAAGTATCTACCCTGTGAAAGGGTATGCTCAAGTGACCAAAACATCTGCTAGGTAGCCCTAAAAAAGATGGTCTCATTTCTGACAGGGTTGGGAGGTCAGAGCTCAGTATTTCTCCTTGTTTCCTGCTCTGCCTGTGAGACTTTGGGATTACTCTTCTGACGTACCTAATTACCTTTGTATAAAACTTCTTCATTTGAATATATATGGGGCCTAAATTCTGTACTCTGAATAAGCCAATTCATATTTTGTTTTATTAAATACCATGTATGCTGGACTGTTAGGATTTCTTCATTGTTTTTCCAGTACTTGTTCTGCTGCATTCCTAGTTGGTTTTGGTCTTGCCTTTAGGGAACCAATTGCTGTTTCTTACTATACTTTTCTGCTTTTTACCATTCACTCAAGGAAATATATCTATTCATTTTGGGAAGGACTGAATATCTCCAGGGTTGTGATTCAACAAGTATTGATATTTTTAAAGTTCTCCAGCACCTCTGGTAAAAAAAGTTGGTATGTTTTAATAGTTTGGGATATTGACAAGCCTATTTTCATAAGGAAATAAATAACTAATATTCCTGTGATTTCTGAGCTTGATAAAATCATACAGGAACAGAGGGTTTGTCAAATCAGCTAAGAGTCATTGAATCAGGAGAATGGAAGAGATACCCAAAGCAAATTTCCCCTAATGCACAAGAAAATTGTGCAGTTCTGACAAGGGGTGAAAATTATTTCCTAACCCATGTCATAACTGGTGTTCTGTCGTGGTTTACCCCCAGCCAGCAGCTAAGCACCACGCAGCCGCTCACTTACTCCCCCCCCATCCAGTGGGATGGGGGAGAAAATCGGGAAAAGAAGTAAAACTCGTGGGTTGAGATAAGAACGGTTTAATAGAACAGAAAAGAAGAAACTAATAATGATAATGATAACACTAATAAAATGCCAACAGTAGTAATAAAAGGATTGGAATGTACAAATGATGCGCAGGGCAATTGCTCACCACCCACCGACCAACACCCAGACAGTCCCCGAGCAGCGATTCCCTGCCCCCCCCTTCCCAGTTCCTAAACTAGATGGGACATCACATGGTATGGAATACACTGTTGGCCAGTTTGGGTCAGGTGCCCTGGCTGGGCATGAGAAACTGAAAAATCCTTGACTATAGTCTAAACACTACTGAGCAACAACTGAAAACATCAGTGTTATCAACATTCTTCACATACTGAACTCAAAACATAGCACTGTACCAGCTACTAGGAAGACAGTTAACTCTATCCCAGCTGAAACCAGGACATGTTCACATGGCTCTCAGGAATTCATTTACTCTTTCCTTAGTGATTTAAATTGAATTCATGGCAGGAAAATCAGTTGCAGTTACTTTAGCATGAAGGAATCAGTTTAAAACCCCACCCACATTTTTTAATTTTGATTTTTTTCTATCCATTAATTCCATGCAATGAATATGTATCACGTAAAAAATGTCTTTTTCATTTGTCCTGAATTTAGTTGCTACTACTTTGAGTGCCCTTTTGTTCTGCTACTGAAGGTGAATATAAAAGAGAGGGATTGATTAGACATCACTAAACATTTTGTAATTTTTTTACTGCATTAAAATCCCATGGTTATTCCTCTCCTCTATGCTGGATTATTCTAATTTGAGCGATCTTCTCTCACACATAAAGCCAACCATCTTCACAACCCACCTCTTCAGTCCTTCAGGCTTCAGTTTATAATCTGAAGTGAAGACAGCAGATTAGCTGTCTGAGGTCTTCTCTGACAGAGCTAGGTGAGTGCTAGTCCATTCACTCATCTGGATAAGGAAATGTGGATGAAGGGGACAGGGGACCAGTTATGAGAAAAAGATGATGATGTTGATACAAACTTCTGCTGATACAGACCAGAGCTGGTTTTCTTAGAAGGCTTAGAGCATCTGTGGTTGATGTGAAGCATGCAAATAAACCTAAATTCTATTGTTTTCTAGTGACAGACAGAAGATAAATCTAGGTAATAAATTTTTCCTGTTCTGTTCCTTCTCCTTTTCCAACTACTTTTTCAAGGTCTAGTTTTCCTATCACTTTTTTTCTTTTTTTTTTTTAATCTTTCCTGTCTCCAAACCAGTAACTGATGTCATGATGTTCGGTTCTTAGGTGTTGTGTCCCCCTTTGCTACTCACTCAAATTTGACCCTATCTATTGATGCAAGCATGCATGTCTTGTATTTAGCAGCCAAAACCTATTCACTGAGTTCAGGTGGTCAGAAACACTTTGGAGAAAAGCTTTTCCACTGATGTACTTTGTACAACTTAAGATGTTCATGTTAACGTACGTTTCTAGCCAAATTAGTGCTTTTTGATCACCAGACCTTCATCTTCCAAATTCATGATGAATGTCTTTTGATCAATATGGTGTAATTTACAGTCATGTAAGTCTAAAAGTAATGTCATAGAAGGTAATTAAGAAAAGGAAAAAAAAAATAACCTGCATTGGATATCTATTTACAGTAAGGTCTTATCATCTCACAGATAAAATGGCTTGTGAGGGAAACTGTGGTCAACCAAAGACAAGAAAATTATTTGAATTAAGGAAAAAAAAAATTAACGTACAATTTATTATAAATATACTAGCATGTATTCTCAGGCTGATTAGCATGTCTTTAAATATTATTGATGTATTATATGGTTCTGGTTTGCTAGAGGCTTTCTCCTAAGCATGATGCATAAAATGTGAATTCCGTTACAGTTTTCAGGCACACATCTTTTTCGTCAGGAAACATACTAAGATGTAAAAATGGTTTATGAATAAATTGAACTATTTAGTAAATAAATTAGCAAAACCAAATGGTTCACACTTGATAAAACAAATAGTCTTCTGATCAAAATGTAAAATGAAAATACAATAAGGGAAAATACTAAACTTTCCTCAGAAACTACCGTGGTTTTTTGCATTTTTTAATATAAATTCGTCAAATTTGACTGTTCTCTCCTTTCACTTGTATTAAACACAAATTGATTCTTCTTCTTTTTTTTCCAAAAGGAATTTATTTTACTGCTCAATTTACAAGCCCCCAGAATACAGAAGATCATGACAGCAAAGATGACAGGATTTAGCAGTCAGTGACACTATAATTTCAGGGACTTCTCCCTATAGCATCACAATTCTTTTTTCCAAATATGTCATTCTATGAGTAAATCTATATTAAAAAAAAATTACATAAGAACTTTAGTGATTAAACTTAACTCATTATTATGTGAAATATAAATGCTAAAAAGAACAGGTATGATAATATGTCTGCAAGGATCACAATTGAGCAGAAAAATGACAAGTTCATTCTGATGTTAATTGATAGGTCACTAAGTTCTCCACCAGGGAAAAAAACAAAACAAAACAAAACAAAAACAAAAACAAAAACCAAAAAAAACCCCAAGAATTGAAAGAGTAAACATTAGTGAAAAGTTCTTTTAAAAAGCTGTCTGGTATGTTATATTTTGACCAAAGTAGTGGTATTAGAGAATGAATGGAACTAAGCTGATGAAGTAAAAAGTGTGTGTGTGCAATGGTAGATAATTAGAATCCTGTAGCTAACAAGTGATGTTTTCTGTTATATTATCTCTTTAATTGTATTACATACTTACAGCAAGACAGATAAATAAATTTCAATTTCAAAGGGACAATACTTTGTTAAGCTTTTCATAATAATTTTTAAAAATCAAATTTACTTCAGAATGACACATTTACTTATAAGTCTTTATTCTGAATTGTTAGTGAGATGATTTTCTTTAAATACAATTTAATTTTGCATTTAAATTTGCAAGTGATGGAGAGATTTCAGCTTTAAATATTCACTCCCAGGATACTTTGATATTCACAGAAGGAATAATCATAGGGATTTCTTCTGTGGTGGAATTCCTAATTATGTGTTAATACAATTTGGATACATTTACAAGAAGTTCCCTGTATGTTTTCCAACATTCAAAAAAATCTGGTTTTCTTTGCTTAAGAAATAGACTTGACTTAGAAGTAAAACCTGCTGAACTTTCAGGACCTGAATAGTCTCAGATTGCTCCATGATATCATTTTTCACATTGGAAGCATTGGAAGTGCAACCTAAGACCTGAATCCTTGAAAAGTACTTTGGACCCTTATTTCCTAATAGTGTAGGTAGGTGGACTCCTAGTGAAAATGAGGGACAGCAGTTTGAAAAGTAACATTAGAGACTGATGCCAGAAGGTGCTGGTGATTTGCTTCATGTGAGAAAAATTTAACTTTTTTTTGCTTAGATTCAGGAAGACATAATTATTTTAAAAGAATGTTTAGCTGTAACTTAAAAGTAATGTTATGATTTGAAATAAGTATGTGCTTATGTTTTTTGAGTAGAGCAGATACTAAAAAAAAATAATAAAACATTCAGGATTAACATGATAAGGTATAATTTCTACTTTCTCCCGAAATAGAATTATTTTTAGACTTTCTCATATGCATCATATTACTGTTTCTCTTCTCTTCATGGTGATATTTGAGGAATGGTACAAATACTTCGGATTTGCAGCCTTCTGGTCCTTGACTAGAAATATCTTAAACCCATTTCTGGTAAAGAAACCTGTTAAAATATAGCTACAGGAATATTAAAAAATAAACAAAATCACTAGCTGGTAATACTACACTTAGAAAAATCAGCTCTGAATGTTTTGTAACAAAGAGTTTCTTTTGTGTTCTGATCCAGGTGTATATCCCTTGCACTAGCTGGTAATACTCCTCATGTTATCTTTAAAAAATAAAAATTTGGAAAGGTTCTCACACTTATTTGCAAAGTTCTTATGTCACTATTTGCAACCAAAGACAAATGTAAGCTACCAAAGTCCTTTTTCTTAAGTCTTAATTTTCACATATTCCAGTGAGCACACAAAAGCAACCAGTGAACAGTGATATTCCAGATAGTATTTCAGTAACTCCAGTAGTATTTTAGTTAATTATTTATAATTTCTTTAAAATTCTGTCTTACGCAGCTTTATTAGGCTTCAGAGTCAATTACTGAAAAATCAGGAAAAAAGTTACAATTACATGTACAATCTTAATCTTGTTGTAAATAACTTACAAAATAGGCTTTAATGCCTGGTCACATATCTTTTGTTTCACAGCCTTTTTACCTCAATCAGGAGCAAAACGGATATGCAAGAAGATAGAATTAAAGTTGCAGACAACTGTAAATTTGTCACTCTAATTTTTTCTGGAATTTGGAACCACGTATCTGAATTGCACTCTTCTTTTTTCTCCCCCCAGCCCCCCACCCCTAACAAAATCTATCTGTTTTCTTCAGTTCTGGATTTGAGTTGAAGATTGCTGATATTACTGTGGTGTGATGGGACTGCACCATCAAATCAAAAAGAAGTATTTTAATTTCTTCTTATATTACATGTGTGCACTTTTGTACAAATAGGCAAAAGGGGATGTAGTACACTAATAAATTAGGTTTTAAGGAAAACTGCACTGCTTTGTGGTCTGAAACAACTAATTATTAAATATAAATTCTAAAGTAAAAAATATAAAATATTAAATTAAAAAAAATGTTTATGCTACAGTTCTAAAATATCTTAAATATTTCTCCTGGTATAGAGTTAAGGGAAAGAGAAAGGGAAAGGAAAAAGGGGAAGAGAAAGGGAAAGGGAAGGGGAAAGGAAAAGGAAAAGGAAAAAAACACAAAAAAAGCAAAAAGGAAAAAGGAGAGGAAAAAATAAGTTTAGTGTTTCTCTTGGATGGGCTCATAAGTTAGATACACAAAAAATTTTTATATTTATCTTCCTAGCAAATTTCAGTTGCAACAAGTTACTGACAAGCACAGTTATTCTTTGTGCTCTCAAAACAAATGGCAAAAAAATCATTTTGAGGGGTAGCATCACCCTGGAATATCTGTCCTCTGAAAATCCCCTACAAGCTGCCTGGTCTTCTGCCATGTGTTAGATTTCCAACAGGGTGAGGATCTGGCTCAATTTCAAGTAAGTTTGCTTAAAAATAAAATAAAATAAAATAAAATAAAATAAAATAGTTTAAAAAAAGTCAGATGCTTATGCTTTCTTGTAGATTTTTTTGAGGTCTATATTTCCCCAAGACCAAAAGTAATCTTATGTCTTTCAACAGTCTGATTGTAAGTAAGAAGACTGTTTGCATGGGAATTGTAAAAATCTCATCTGAATAGGGCAGACAACTGTTGCAAACTCAAGTACAGCTATACTTCTCATGAAAATTCTGTTCTTGAAGTATATCTTGTCTGGCTACACTACAACTGTCTGATACAAACAGACTGTTCACCATCAAAATTAAACATTTTTCTTTAACAATTTTTGTTCTAGGTTCCCATCTCACATGTAGAGCTGACTTATTTGTTACATAAACTCTGGTTATAGGTTAAAAATTCTGAAATATAGAATGATATTCTATAGAATAGAACTCTATTCTTACAGCTACAAGACTTTGACGACAGAAAAGTGGTAATTTATTTAATTAATCACAGCTTTCTTTGTTTTGGTCTATGCATTGCCCTTGAGGTCATTTTTCTTCCAGTTGTATAAGGCATTGTGCTTTAAATATTATACTTATTCAGTGCAGTATCTTTTTACCCACAGAAGAGAAAGTTTCTTTATGAAAAATGTATGCACTAATTAATAATAGTATTAGTATTTTTATATTACACTGGATCTTCAAATACAAATTAAAACTGTCATTGAAGGAAATGCCAGAGATTGGAAAATAATTGTTCTTCCTTCCTTTATATTGTTTTCCAGATAAATTGTTTAGGAGGATCGTCCTAAGTAAAGGAGCTGGATTTGATAAATTTGAGGTGGTATTGATTAACAGATGTATGCTGATGGGATAAAGAAAGAGCCAGACCAAGGATTAATACCCAAATACTTATAACAACAAACAATTAGAGCAAGGGGTTCAGTGGTCAAGTTGACTTTTTGTTGAAGTGAATAAAAAGTTATCCTGAATAAAAACTAGATTTATTGTTTCATATTAAAACTTTTCAAAGGTTTTCTTTATTTATATAACCACTTCAAGGAGATTTTTATAATGTGGACCAGAAACGGACTGTTAAAGTTCATGTATTATGTGACAATAAATGTTAAACAAAAAATTTTTCCCAAAAGAAGAATTTAGCAAATAATAAATAAATTAAACAAATTCAAACAGTATAATTCAGTATAGTGTAACACTGACTGTTGTACTAAGGTATACCTAGCTATTGCCATGCACTATGGATAGACAGAGTGCATAAGTTACTTTCTGCAGTCTAGATCTTCAGAATATGGACTGAACTATAATTAAGATTTTAAAGAACCAAATCTTTGAATTGTTTGGGAACATGGAAAATTTGATAGAATCAAAGATGCTCAAAACAGTTATTTCATTTAGATTTTAGCTTTCCAAATCAAACAATAAAAATTAATGAATAGCCAAAAAGAAAGATTGTTTCTAACTGAAAGGCAATTTTTTTTATGTTGAATATGTCAAAAGAGAAAAAAAATACAATCCTTTTACTTAAATTAGAAGGTCTGTCAGAATTGCCTTGAATGAGGTAAATGTCAGTTTTGATTAATCAGCATTTTCTGAAGAAACCTATATTATTCCAAAATTACATTACATTTAATTAGAAACATTTATTTCAGTTACATTTCCTTTGAAAATAAAATAAATATTTTAGTAAACTTTAAAAAGTGGCATACTAATCAAAGATATAATTATGTAGAAAAAAATAATTGAAATAAAATGCTTTAATTACCAGTCTCAACATATAATCATTTTTGTAGACCACTCAATGGGGAAAAAAATATTAAACAAAAGATTTAATGCTCTCTGTATTCTCTTTAGTGAGATGGTTCTGCATAAGTGTATATTGCGTAGGCAAGTGAATCCCAGGTGTTCAGCCCACTACCACAGATGGAATGCATCATTCAAATTTGAAGTGAATTTGCTATGTCCAGTTCCATAAAAATAGCTTTAATACATTTAGCAGATTTAGCAAATAGCTGACAAGATCTGACTCATACACTATGCAAAGAGATGAAACACTAAAACAGGATATCCAGGAGATAGACGTCCAGGAGCAGTGAAAGGCTCAGAATCATGTACTAGGTTTATATGCCTGAGTACAAACTCTCAAGGAAAATTTCTTAATCCAATTTTCATCGTTAGAGCTAGTAGCAGTGCATTGCACATGAAACACCAGGCAATGATGCAAAATATGTAAAGAATTTCTTACGTGACCTCAATGACACTGTTCTCACTAAAATGGTGATAGTAAGAAACTTGAAGTTATAGTCAATAGTTTTAACAGATACTCCTTATACCCTCAGATTTTGTCCTTTTGAAAGACAATGCTGTATTAAGATTTCAGTAGCAGGTCTGAAATCTCAAAACCAGAACAATATAAGTACCTCTTTAGTAACATACTGTAAAGTAAATGAGCTTAAGAGCTTTACTGAATTGCGTATGTAGATGTCAAGTTCTCAAGACAAAGATAAATGACTGTAGTATTAAAGCAAACCTGACCAAATTACAGGTTGTGTAAGGAACAATTTGTCAATGTTGCGTGAAATGTAATGTGAACCATAAAAGTACAGTTTGACCACTAACATTGTTAAACTAACTGTAGCAATATTTAGGTATTTTTCAGACAGAGAGTCCCTCATGACTGACAAATTGCAATAATGACATGAAATAGTTATCTTTTTATTAAAACAGTTAACTTTTGTTTGATAGTCCTTTTGCTACAACTAATGAATATATTATTTCTCTTTGCAGTTTCTTGCTTCAATTTAAAACTCTGATTAATCTATTACAGTTTACTTTTAATCAGCACATTAGTTGCTGGCCTTTTCATCCACCCAGTTATGTTAGAGATTTTACTAGAAGAAAAGCAAAGAAAAAAAATCTAAAAGCAAAGCTTTAGCCTCTGAGAAAAAAATGATATTTAAAAAGCTATTCTTCATTTACAACATCTTAAACCAAGTGTTTAAAATATTTGTGTTTAAAATACAACAACCCCAAAAACCTCAAGATCTCTAGCAAATTTGCAGGATGGGGAATAGCATCTCATCAATATTAGTCATCTTTCTCAGACTGTTTTTCTTCTGGAAATGGGTCTTTTGATATTCTACTTGTTTTTGAAAACTTGTCACATTACCTTCCTCATGCTCATTTATCTGTACTTTGTTAAGTGTTCTAATGTTTTGCATCAAGGAGAAAGCTGGAATTCATACCAAGTGACAACAAATCTGAATCATGAAATCTCATTGATTGGCAGCTGGTACAAACTTACCATAACCCTGCTGAAAGATGATGCTTTTTAATTGTTTAAAATTCTCCTCAAAGAATATACGATATGCTTAAGCAGTCCTGCCAAGTATCAACAAGGCAAGAAAAACACTGAGGTAAATGGACTCCACTATCTCAAATTCGTTTAATTTATTGCTCCTAAGAGTTCTAGACAGCTAGATTTCTGGACACTAAAATTGTTTTTATTCACATATTTATTCATTCAGAACATTTCCCTGTTTTATCAAAGATTTTTAAATACTCAGATACAAGTAGGTTTTGCCACCCACAGCTTCTTCAATACACTATGGGTGATTTCTAGTGTTGTTTTTTTTAATTGTGAAAGTCTTTCTGAAGGTATCCTGATATGATGTGGCATGGAATGCAAGTGGAGGTCAGAAGTCAATTATCAACTTACTTCCACCCATTAAACGTTTCTTTTGGGATTTCAAAACAGCCAACTGGAAAACTCTGGGGAACTACTGAAAGATTTTCAGGGTCCTAAGCTGAATTTTCTGAACTAACTCTACAGTTAGTTTTCACATGGATGAGAATTTCCTCTTATCAGAAGACATTTTAGAACATATAGAAATACAGATCTTATTCTTAAATATCTGAAGAATACCTAACTTTTTGTTGCAGTACATGTGCAGTCCAGAGCAATATCACCTCACTATTCAAATGAATGTAGTTCAAAATATTTTCCAAACTAAATAGCTCCATTGCTACGATTAGTTGCCTCCACTTTTTTTTTCCCAATTAACTTGCAGCTATGCATGCAGGAGTTACAGTCCTAAAGGACATTAAAAGAGGATGCGAATGGCAGACAAAATGGAGTTTGGAATAATTTGTTTCAGAGTCACTGACCTTTTTGTAAAGAATGTGAATATTCCTTGAATTGTCAGTCAGTCTTAGAAATTATAATCGGACAACAAAACCTTTCTCATGCTTTCAGCTGCATGTCCTGCTATTCTTCAGTTCTTGGCATATTTCATAGATTTTTTTAAAAAGCTACATTTCTTACTGGAAGTGGGTGGATTTGAGTGGAATACAAAATAGTTCATAGGTTTTGGAAGCAATAAACAACAAGCAAAGAAGTTACAACCCTTTTTTTTTTTTTTTTTTTTTTTAACTTTGAATAGATTGAACTACTGTAACCAGAGGCTGCGATATTTTCTGTGTGAGCCAGAGCTGTTTTAACTCCTCTGAGAGGTACTTTACCCACTGCAGCTTTCACAGCAGAAAACAAAGTGACAAGTGAACCCTGTGATTTAAGCATGCTAGTGAAAATTAATTCTTAATTTTTAAAATAATTTTAAAAAATATCTTTGGAAATCTGGCATTTAGAATCTCATGGCTAGCAGGTAATTAGAACCATAAAAATTTATTCTTACACATGTAGAATCTAAGAAAAATAACAAATAAGGAAGTGGCTTTTACATGGTTAGAAATGCACTGGCTTTAAAGCTGAAGAACAGTGTAGAGAAAATGCATACTACTAAGCTGTCCTGCAAAGAGCAGGATATTCAAACAAACATGTCTCACTTAGCAAAAGTTGAATATCACTAAAATGATCACTACAAAACCACTATTTACATATTACTTATTTTATTTCACCAATGAAAGAGTGCATATACCTTTAACACAGTAACTTATAGGTGCTTACTGTAATAACTGCATTAAATTTTCTCTGTGGGCTTGATCCTAAAATGGTCTGGGCAGTCTCTCCTGCACAACAAAGCTCAAAAAGACATTCTTTATTTCAGATATGCATATTCTTCTGCTGAATTTATTAAAATTGGTCTTTAGTTAAAAAGTGAAACACATACTTACAAACCAGACTGAGGCAGCAGGGCCTCCACACCATGTTGAAGTACATACGCACTTGGAAATGTAGCATGTTAGTATAAAGTATCAACATTACTTTGGCATGTCACATAACTCATTGCTTGCTTCCCACAGTATGCAGTAATGCAGCTATGGGTTTGGGCTTCTTTTTGCTCTGCATTTCATCTTTTTATGTTGTTCATTGGCAGGGTCTCTAAGGAGAAATAACAATTAAAAAAATCACAGTCTCTGCACTAAAGTTTTTCCATTATACTGGAAGGTATTAAACATTGTACAGGAAAATTATGCTAATTTTAAAGAGTTTTTTATTAAATAACTTCAAAATAAAACACCTTCTTTCCACCTTTAATACCAAGTGTCTCCTTTATCAACAGTACAAGATTTCTGCATGAGGAAGTATGGAAAAGTGAAAAGTCTTGTTGTTTTCCCTTCTGTTTTTAAAATGCCTAAAAATAGCCTGTGTGTACTGTATCCGCACCTAGAACAGGATCTTTGAAAATTAGCAGGGGTGGGGGGGAAATCCTTTCTGGCAATGATTGCAGTTTATTTCTAGACTGACTTGGTCAAAACATACATAAACTTGCCTTACTTCTAATTACCTCTAGATTGTAATTTAAATATTCTTCTGTTCCACTGTAGTTTGTAGAAGGGAAGTCCATATTTGTGTGAGAAAAGGAAATAATTCTTTCCACATTTGGGAGAAAGGAAATATTTATTTGCTTGCTTTATTCATCATATTAAAATGACTCTGTCTACTGGGATTGAGAATTTAAATCACCCCCCCCCAGAATTAGTTCAATTTATCAATGTCTGTTTGTCACCACCATGTAGATGATATGCATATGTATGTGAATAATGTATAGCAAATTACAAATACTGTGTATCTGGAGGGAAATGATAGAAAAAATATTCCCCAAAAAGGAAAATCTTTCTATAAATTATGTTGACTGTTCCATAAACACAAAGGCAAACTATTTATAAGGAACAATGTTTCTATTTTTTCTCTTGGTAAACTTTCCCCAGACTGATTTGTAATGATGCACTCAGTATGAATGTTATACTTTATATGGATATGTTTGAAATAATTTAAGAGTGCTACTTTAGTCACTTGCTACATTATTTGATAATATATGATTTGTTACCTAAATCACATAGTATTCCCCTAATTTAGTTAGTAAAGTTATTATCTTGAGTTGTTACATGTCCCTTGGGACGCTCAAGCTTCAGGCATGTTGCCCACTATTTCGCCACACTATGAAGAGATTTTCTGTCTTATGGAGACTAGAAGATACATATCCCTCACAGATGCTCCTGTTTCCAGCTCTCAGGAAAACCCACACAGCAAGATGCAGAACAGCCCAGGCAGCAAGATGCAATCCTTTTCTCTACTTAGATACCTGGGGGAATATGTGATGGATTGGTGGTCACATCAAAGGCATCCAGAAGCTCTTGGTTTTGGAATAGTCATCCCAAAAGGGATTAAATACTTTCAGATTTCCCCACACTAAAACCATTCTCAAAACTAATCTAATAGCAAATAAAGATATTTATGTACTAAACAAAAAGCAGACATTTCAGCTGAAGAATTTGTAGGAGTGACTGAATAGAAATGAAAGAAGAATATCCTAGATATTCATTTAAGCTAGCATTAAATGAGAGACACAAGATTTTTCTTCCTCCATAAACTTCTATAAAAAACCTGTTCAAAGCTCCAGTCTCTAGTTCCCATTGAAGTTTTTATTGCATGACACTAAATATAAATCCAGACCTAACTTTGCAGTTCATTCAAATTTAAGTCCTTCCTCTGCTCTTTATACCTGAATATACCTTCATCTGCTTCCTGTGAAGCCAAAATAGAAAGAATATCTTGTATCTCTCCCTATCCAAAAAGCAAGTCGTCAGTGGTCCTCATCTACCACAGGAGTCAGTTGCTGACTCTCTTTATGCTTGGTTAGCCATTAAAAAGTGCTTAATTCCTTATGAGACACAATGCCCCTGCCCACCTGTATCCACAAAATATGGTTTTTAACAGAACTTAAAGGTTCATCATCAGGGAGGGCAGACAGCAATCATGAAACTGCAGTGCTTCAGATGGCTACTGAGGAGATTCCACCTGCTAGATTATGTTTTTCACTCCTAGCTTTGTGAAAAAATTGGACCTGGCATAATGAATAATCTTATTACTTTGGTTTTTGTACACTGAAATCTATAGTAATAAACATGTCCTCATGATCTTTGATTCTTTTTTGATCTTATTAATACAGTATTGACTGTAGTCATGCAGCCTTACAAGTTCAACAAATTAGTTATGTTCATACCTGAGATACATGAAGATGAATCTTATTTTGTTAAATTGCATCTAACAAAACACTCAGGTTACCAAAACCCTATAAAAATGCCTTGAAAACAAGTCAAAATCAAGCATCAAGTGTGCCTTTGCTCATTTCCAAGTCTGAGGACTTCTGCCTTCTGCTTCCATTTTAAATGTTTCCCAAGCTAAAAGAGACAAAACAACAATTTTATTCTAATATTATTTCTGCAACCTAATGTTGTCACTGCTTTTCCTTATGTTGCCACATAGTCACAGTAGTGTCCTTCATGATAGAGAAGATGCTTTTACGAAACTGAAGGGAGTACCAAACACAGTAAGAAACATAACCTAAAGTCAAGCTGTTGTGCTCAGACAGGTCTCTTTTAGCCAAGTTCTTGACAGAAAACTCAGAAGAGCAGCTAGTTATTTAAATTCCCGTATGTTTGCCCTGGTTTTGGCTGGGATAGAGTTAATTTTCTTCTTAGTATCTGGTACAGCATATTTTGGATTCAGTGTGAGAATAATGTTGATAAAACACTGATGTTTTAGTTGTTGTTAGGTAGCGCTTATCCTAAGTTAAGGATTTTTCAGTTTCCCATGCTCTGCCAGAAAGCAGGTATACAAGAAGCTGGGAGGGAGCTTGGCCAGGACAACTGACCTAAAGTACCCAGAGGGATGTTCCATACCATATGATGTCATGCTCGGTATATAAACTGCAGGGGCTTGGCCAAGAGGGGCAGATTGCTGCTTGGGCATCCATCAGCAGGTGGTGAGCAATTGCATTGTGCATCACTTGTCTTTTCCTGGGTTTTGTTTCTCTCTCTTTTTGTTGTATTTCTTTTAATCATCATCATTATTATTATTGTTGTATTATTATTGGTGGTGGTGGTGGTGGTAGTAGTAGTAGTAGTAGTAGTAGTAGTAGTAGATTTTAGCTTAGTTTAGTTATTAAACTGTTCTTATCTCAACCTACCAGTTTTACTTTTTTTTTTCTGATTCTCCTCCCCATCCCACTGGGAGTGGGGAGGAGTGAGCAAGCGGCTGCATGGTGCTTGGTTGCTGGCTAGGGTTAAACCACAACAACGTTTTATGTAGCTTGCGCTCTCAGCAGAAAGACTATGAATTAAAATTCCTACTTCATTATGGATCACACATAGCCATTTTCAGCAGAAAAGCAGTAAAAAGGAATAAACAAAGAACACACGGATTCCCGTGAAAGTCATAATTGTAGCAAAGTAAGTGGAAGACTTCGGAATTGTGAACATGTTGGCTAATTCCAAGTGACCAACCAAGTCACTTATCAACTGTAAATAATGTGACCTCAAGAAATAAGTCAGATGGTCTTGTCAATGCTCTTCATGAAAATATTCATGAATCAAGTTTTCTGCATTATTTGACCCTGTAGCTGAGGATGACATTTATAAAAGAACATCACAGCGTTTGTGTTTAGAAAGTACAACTCTTTTCATTTTGTATCTATCTCACTGAATCTTTAAGAAATAAAATAAATACCAAAAAAAAGTTCTTATTTTCATTTTGTTTTAATTCTTATCATTAATAAAGCAGCTGAGAGGGTTGTTTTAAACCTTAAAATAAGGTCATAGTTGTTGGGTTGCTGTAAATGTCAGTAGGAGGAACTCACATAAGAGCGAACCTGGGATTAATATTAATAAATGTGCTCATTGCATTCAAAAATCCTTGCAATGAAAGGTCACTGTTAGCTTTGAGGTCCAAAATCAGAACTGTCTTTCAAAGTCTATCAAAACCAATAAAAAAAAAAAATCTGAACTGCATTTGACAGTCTTGCCTGTGTGACTTTTACATTAAAGCAGGATGGATAGATGTAATAAGAATAATATGGAATAATGACTTTTGCTTTGTAACAGAGAAAGCTGTCCATAGGTAAAAGGATCACTTTTCTGGTCATTAGTTTTAATTGAAGGATAAATCTACTAAATAAATTCCATCAAGGACCATTTTCATTTACCTTCTCTCTCTTAGTCATTTACTAAGCAAAGAAGTATATGTTGTTTGTCATCCATTTAGCCATTTCCTTGACAGGTAAAATATCTTCTAGCATCTAGACACCACATTTAGAGGAGGAAAAATTTTATTATATTGTACAATAATAAGAAGTGGTATTAGCACCTAGAGAGACTACTTCTTCTACTAAAACAGCAGGAAAAATAGCACTCACCTTTACAGAAGCTGGTCAAATCTTACTGACGGTCCAACTTCTTGTAGAAAAACTTTTCTGTAGCAATATTAGTAACAATACAGTTAATGGTGATGACAATTTATCTATAGTCTGTTGTGTATATGTTTGGATATCAGGTATCCCATGTCCATTTTCTCATCAGTGGTGGTTAGTGGCCATTGTGTCTGAGCTACACCATAGGCCTATAATGAATGATTTAAATTTATGCTATGCATGTGTCTGTTTCAGGGCAGGGTGGGGTTTTTTTGTTGTTGCTTCTTGATTTTTTTTTTTACTTTTTTTTGGGGGGGGTGTAGTATAGCGACTGATAGACAATATAAGGTCCGTTCAAAAGACACTAAACCAGGACAAATACAGTAATGACAAGAAAGAAGATAATTTTATCCCTTGTTGGTTCAAAAGGCAATAACTAAAAGTCAGGTTCAAGAGAGGATACCTCTGCTAAACCAAACCAAACCAAACCAAACCAAACCAAACCAAACCAAAACAAACAACAAAACAACAAAAAAAACAGAAAACAAATGCAAAAAAAAGTTTCAATTAATGACAAGAAAGTAGGTAAGGAATATAATGATTTAGGGTGAGAAATTAAATCCATCTAGACCTCCTGAAGACAGCAAAAGACGCATTAGCTATGAAAGCAAAGAAGTTGGAAAATGAACTAACCTGAGAAGATTGTCCCAAAAATCTTGTCTGACAGACACTCTTGCTAATGGGTGAGTTGTTTGAGTTATGGTCTCACAAACACTAGTAACCTGTGATATAAAATATACACAGGACTGAAACCCAGGTTACTACCTGGCCAGGAGAAAGTAAAAGATCATCTGGATAAGGGACAAAAACCCTTTTTAATTTAAAAGGAGTATTAGTGGGGTAATGTAGTTTCATTACTTCATTTAGCCTTAAAGAAATAATTAATTGTTCTCTATTTTTGATGCTGCAAATAAATAATATTATTTACATTCTATCTTCATCTTACTGAAAAGAGGTCTAATGGATTTAGGTGCCTACTGTAATTGTAGAGGCCCTGGAATATCCCACCTGACAAAGTATTGCTTGCCAGGAGGAGGAAGAGGAGGAGAAGGAGGAGGAGGAGGAGAAGAAGGAAAAAGGAGGAGAAGGAGAAGGACAAGGAGAAGGAGGAGGAGAAGGAGAAGGAGAAGGAGAAGGAGAAGGAGAAGGAGAAGGAGGAAGAAAAACCACAAAGAAAAGTAATAAGCAAGATGGCTTCATCTCTCACCTCTTCTTTTCCTCTTTGCTAAAAGTCCAGTTTTCCTGTTGTCGTCATGCTGTTGTGGTTTCTCCTCAGAAGCAAAAACTTCCTTTCTACAGGGTTTACCCATCTAGATAATTACCTTCAAGACTTGAAATCTGTTTCACAGAAATTTCGCCCTTAGCTTCTGGGACACACAGGATGAAGACTTTCTCCAATGCGTACCCACTCCATTGTCTGAACAGATCACTGCAGAGCAAAGTAAGAGTGAGAAACAGCAGTTAGAAGTTAGAGATGAGCTAATGACAGATGGTCCAATAAAAGGCAAAATATAACTCTCATCTGTCAAGGGGATTCAGGTCATGTGTATACGTCCATTCTGGAGATTGCCAGTTTTATATTTTCATAATTGGGTCACTGAGCTTCTGGATTGTTGGTTTGGCTGACATTTAATCTTCATTTAATTTTTGAAATCTAACTTTTTTAAGGAAGGCTATGAGAAAAGCCAAAAGTCACTTAACAAATCTTCAAGAACAAGGCAGCATGGCAAAGGAAATAACTCTAAAATCTAACAAATACCATGATAAAATGGCAAATAATTTGGAAAAATAATTATTTTAAGAAAAGCATAGAAGAAAAAAGAAGAACTTGTACTCCTATAGGCAGCATTTTTGTATAATGGAATTCCCATTACATAATCCTCTCCTCAAAATTATTATTGTTTTCAGTAATTTCAAAATTAAACATAAAAGAATGATTTGTAATTAAAGAGTAATAAGTCATACAGGACTATGCCATGAACATACTGTTTATGATTCAAATTACAAATGGTGAGAGGCATCTGTGCACAAAAAGTGACAGCCAACATGGCTTCACTAAGGGCAAATTGTGCTTGTCAAATTTGGTGGCCTTCCACAACGGGGTTACAGCACTGGTGGATAAGGGAAGAACAACTGACATCACCTACCTGGACCTGTGCACATCATGTGATATTAGGCCACGCAACATCCTTGTATCTAAAATGGAGAGACATGGATTTGATGGATGGACCACTCAGTGGATAAGGAAGTGTTTGGAAAGTCACACTCAAAGA
>NW_010972607.1:540044-540281 GCF_000737465.1 Haliaeetus leucocephalus
CCCCAACATAAGAAGGACATGGACCTGTTGCAGCAAGTCCAGAGGAGGGCCACAAAGATGATCAGAGGGCTGCAACTCCTCTCCTGTGAAGACAGGCTGAGAGAGTTGGGGTTGTTCAGCCTGGAGAAGAGAAGGCTCCAGGGACACCTTATAGCAGCCTTTTAGTACCTAAAGGTGGCCTACAGGAAAGCTGGAGAGGGACTTTTTACAAGGGCATGTAGTGATAGGACAAGGGGT